>NW_025537794.1:0-27530 GCF_020615455.1 Coregonus clupeaformis | reverse complement strand
GAGAATCTTGTTTCTCATTGTCTGAGAGTCCTTTAGGTGCTTTTTGGCAAACTCCAAGCGGGCTGTCATGTGCCTTTTACTGAGGAGTGGCTTCATCTGGCCACTCTACCATAAAGGCCTGATTGGTGGACTGCTGCAAAGGTGGTTGTCCTTCTAAAAGGTTCTCCCCATCTCCTCAGAGGAACTCTGGGGCTCATTCAGAGTGACCATCGGGTTCCCTGACCAAGGCCCTTGTCCCCCGATTGTTCAGTTTGGCCAGGCGGCCAGCTCTAGGAAGAGTCTTGGTGGTTCCAAACTTCTTCCATTTAAGAATGATGGAGGCCACTGTGTACTTGGGGACCTTAAATGCTTCAGAAATGTTTTGGTACCCTTCCCCAAATCTGTGCCTCAACAAAATCATGTCTCAGAACTCTACGGACAATTCCTTCGACCTCATGGCTTGGTTTTTTGCTCTGTGGGACCTTATATACAGTGCACTCAGAAAGTATTCAGACCCCTTTACTTTTTCCACATTCTGTTACATTACAGCCTTATTCTAAAATGGATTAAATAGTTTTTTTCCCGCATCAATCTACACACAATGTCCCATAAAATAATGTTGCCCTACTCCTTGTTCTCCTTCTTCTGTTTGTGGGAGTTGTTTTTGTTGTTTTTATGATTGACTCGAAAAGGATCATATCTGAACACATGCTGGGTTGAAGGACTGGCACACAAAAGACTGATAAACAACTAAAAATACTAAGGTCACTGAATGCTCCTAAAAGGCTAAAGAAAAATTAAAAACATTTTATGCCAATTTCCTGATGCTTTCAGAGATTGTTTCTCTCACTTTTTAAGAGCATGATGGAAACTAATCTGTGTGTGTTTGCTGGTCAGGTTAAGGTTATGTCCTCATTTGGTTCATGTTTAGTGTGTCTTAGCCAGCAGAACATGATCTTGTTCCTACATTCTCTTCATAAAGACTTCTTTAAAAATGGGAATCTGGGACTATATGTAACGTGTTACTGTGAAACCATACAGGTTTTGTATGGACTACAATAGCAAAACCATACACATTTGGAAAGTATTCAGACCTCTTGACTATTTCCACATTTTGTTACGTTACAGCCTTATTCTAAAATATGTCAATATGCCAATTTCCTGATGCTTTCAGAGATTGTTTCTCTCACTTTTTAAGAGCATGATGGAAACTAATCTGTGTGTGTTTGCTGGTCAGGTTAAGGTTATGTCCTAATTTGGTTAATGTTTAGTGTGTCTTAGCCAGCAGCCTTATTATAAAATGTATTAAATAAATACAAATCCTCATCAATCTTCACACAATACTCCATAATGACAAAGCAAAAACCGGTTTTTAGAAGTTTCTGCACATTTATTAAAAATAAAAACAGAAATATCTTATTTAAATAAGTATTCAGACCCTTTGCTACGAGACTCCGAATTTGAGTTCAGGTGCATCCTGTTTCCATTGATCATCCTTGAGATGTTTCTACAACTTGATTGGAGTCCACCTGTGTAAATTCAATTGATTGGACATGATTTGGAAAGGCACACACCTGTCTACGTAAGGTCCCCCTGTTGAAAGTGCATGTCAGAGCAAAATCAAGCCATGAGACCGAAGGAATTGTCCGTAGAGCTCCGAGACAGGATTATGTCGAGGCACAGATCTGGGGAAGGGTATCAAAAAAATTCTGCAGCATTGAAGGTCCCCAAGAACACAGTGGCCTCCATAAATTTTAAATGGAAGAAGTTTGGAACCACCAAGACTCTTCCTAGAGCTGCCCGCCTGGCCAAACTGAGCAATCGGGGGAGAAGGGCCTTGGTCAGGGAGGAGACCAAGAACCCGATGGTCATTCTGACAGAACTCCACAGTTCCTCTGTGGAGATGGGAGAACATTCCAGAAGGACAACCATCTCTGCAGCACTCCACCAATCAGGCCTTTATGGTAGGGTGGCCAGACAGAAGCCACTCCTCAGTAATAGGCACATGACAGCCCGCTTGGAGTTTGCCAAAAGTCACCTAAAGGACTCTCAGACCATGAGAAACAAGATTGTCTGGTCTGATGAAACCAAGATTGAACTATTTGACCTGATTGCCAAGCGTCACTTCTGGAGGAAACCTGGCACCATCCCTTTGGTGACGCATGGTGGTGGCAGCTCATGCTGTGGGGATGTTTTTCACAGACAGGGACTGGGAGACTAGTCAGGATCGAGGGAAAGCTGAATTGAGAAATGTACAGAGAGATCCTTGATGAAAACCTGCTCCAGAGTGCTCAGGACCTCAGACTGGGGTGAAGGTTCACCTTCCAACAGGATACTGGACCCTAAGCACACAGCCAAGACAAGGCAGGAATGGCTTCAGGACACGTCTCTGAATGTCCTTGAGTTGCCCAGTCAGAGCCCAGACTTGAACCCGATCGAACATCTCTGGAGAGACCTGAAAATAGCTCTGCAGTGACGCTCCCCACCCAACCTGACAGATCTTGAGATGATCTGCAGAGAAGAATGGGAGAAACACCCCAAATACAGGTGTGCCAAGCTTGTAGCGTCATACCCAAGAAAACTCGAGGCTATAATCACTGCCAAAGGTTCTTCAACAAAGTACTGAGTAAAGGGTCTGAATACTTATGTAAATGTGACGTTTCCGTTTTTTATGTTTTATACATTTGCAGAAAAATCTAAAAAACCTGTTTTTGATTTGTCATTATTGGGTATTGTGTAGATTGATGGGGGAGAAATTCATCCATTTTAGAATAAGGCTGTATACGTAACAAAATGTGGAAAAAAGTGAATGGGTCTGAATACTTTACAAATCATGTCCAATCAATTGAATTTTCCACAGGTGGACTCTAATCCAAGTTGTAGAAACATCTCAAGGATGATCAATGGAAACAGGATGCACCTGAGCTCCATTTCGAGTCACATAGCAAAGGGTCTGAATACATATGTAAATAAGGTATTTTTGTTTTTGATTTTAATAAATGTGCAAAACAATTTAAAAACCTCTTTTTACTTTGTCATTATGGGGTATTGTGTAGATTGATGAGGATTTTTATTTATTTGACATATTTTAGAATAAGGCTGTAACGTAACAAAATGTGGAAATAGTCAAGAGGTCTGAATACTTTCCAAATGTGTATGGTTTTGCTATTGTAGTCCATACAAAACCTGTATGGTTTCACAGTAACACGTTACATATAGTCCCAGATTCCCATTTTTAAAGAAGTCTTTATGAAGAGAATGTAGGAACAAGACTGTTCTGCTGGCTAAGACACACTAAACATGAACCAAATGAGGACATAACCTTAACCTGACCAGCAAACACACACAGATTAGTTTCCATCATGCTCTTAAAATGTCAGAGAAACAAGCTCTGAAAGCATCAGGAAATTGGCATAAAATATATTTAATTATTTGGTTCTTTAGCCTTTTTGAAGCATTCTGTGAACATTCGGTGACCTTAGTATTTTTAGTTGTTTATCAGTCTTGTGTGTCAGTCCTTCAACCCAGCATGTGTTCAGATATGATCCTTTCGGAGTCAATCATAAAAACAACAACAACAACTCCCACACACAGAAGAAGGAGAACCAGGAGGAGGGCAAAATACCACAAGTCAAATGTTGAAATATTTCAATCACACACACACAAGGTCTCTTGTCCCTATTGAAACCTATAGTTTTCTGGACATTAACGTTCATTAGGACAGATTCCAGTGAGGCCAGGTTGTTATGTGTTAATGGCTGTTTGCCTGCAGACTTTCCAATCAACTGGGGTCCCGCTGTGGGCCAGATCAAAACATGCAGTGATGTGTTCAAGCTAAACTAAGTAACCAATAGTCAATTTGGCCAGCCAAACAAACAGCTCACAGAGGAGGGACATGCATCCAAGGGCACATCAATCATGCACACTCATCTGTGTGTGTGTGAGAGAGAGAGAGAGAGAGAGAGAGAGAGAGAGAGAGAGAGAGAGAGAGAGAGAGAGAGAGAGAGAGAGAGAGAGAGAGAGAGACTGCAAAAAAAGGGATACTGAACCATTGCTGAGTCTTGATTGATGATTTATATTCAGAACAAAACACAGTTATGCATGCTTCCTAGGGTTTATGTAGTCCACATATTTAATATTTGCAACATGCAGTTGTTAACAGATAGTGTTAGAGTGATTTGTAGCTATACTCCCATATAGTCACTTCGATATCAATTGGACATAAATAGGCATACTTGGGTTACACCAGGGTATTAAATTAATCTTAACCTAAATTAGAATCTCACATTGTGGAGCAGCAGATATGGTGTCATCTAGCATTATGGTGATTCAATATTTAATATGTGAAAAAACACCTCTAGATTTATGGTTTGAGACAATGCAACATCTGCCTTTTAAAAACTACATCATGGTCTTGAAGGAAGGATAGTAACTCACAGAAATGCCTGACAATGGGGCTGTCCATGGTGCTAAATTGTTTAATGTGTGATTTTATTAGCAGATTTTATTAGCAGATCATTTGGTGTGTGTGTGTGTGTGTGTGTGTGTGTGTGTGTGTGTGTGTGTGTGTGTGTACAACTGATAATGTTCTTGTATTTGAGACTGTATTGGGACCACAACTTATATAAACAAATTTCGTATTAGGACCTTTGGACAAGTTAGGACCAAAAGCATGGTCCTAACAAGGCAAACCACTGGAATAGCCTGGAAATAGCATGCTAATATGCCTGGTTTGAAAATCAAGTAAAACTGTCATGGTCCTAATAAGGCGGTATTTTTTGTAGGCCCCTATGGGGGACACACAGTACTGCAATGTTGTATCATTGGATGGCCGAGAACATCAAGCGCCCTCTATAGGGAACATATAGTATTGCAGTATTTTCTCTATTGGATGGCAGAGAACATCTTGATTTTTCTGATTGGACTATAGAAGCTGGCTCAGGGATTTGTTGTGATTGTCAACATCCATATGTTGACAATCACTGACTGCAACTGACAAAGCAAGAAGGTCGCTAAAATCAGCCTTTTTAATCAGTTTAATATGCTCAATTGTATTATTAAATTCAGCCTACTCTAGTAATCAGTTAATGTTTAATGCTAAATATCATGTCATGTTATACTGAATACCAGTGCTAAATAATTCATGCTTTTTGGGGATTGGTTTAACCCTTAACAGTGAAAACTTATTAGAAAACCAGGTTTTTCTCCGTTTTCTTTGCCCTTTTGGGAACCCTTACAAATTCAATCTAGGTAGTGGTATGTATCCATGTGTACAGTTGTGGTCAAAAGTTTTGAGAATGACACAAATATAAATTTTCACAAAGTCTGCTGCCTCAGTTTTTATGATGGCAATTTGCATATACTCCAGAATGTTATGAAGAGTGATCAGATGAATTGCAATTAATTGCAAAGTCCCTCTTTGCCATGAAAAAAAAACATGTCCACTGCATTTCAGCCCTGCCACAAAAGGACCAGCTGACATCATGTCAGTGATTCTCTCGTTAACACTGGTGAGAGTGTTGACGAGGACAAGCTGGAGATCACTCTGTCATGCTGATTGAGTTAGAATAACAGACTGGAAGCTTTAAAAGGAGGGTGGTGCTTGAAATCATTGTTCTTCCTCTGTTAACCATGGTTACCTGCAAGGAAATGCGTGCCGTCATCATTGCTTTGCACAAAAAGGGCTTCACAGGCAAGGATATTGCTGCTAGTAAGATTGCACCTAAATCAACCATTTATCGGATCATCAAGAACTTCAAGGAGAGAGATTCAATTGTTGTGAAGAAGACAAAGGAGATGATTGTGGACTACAGGGGAAAAAAGGACTGAGCACGCCCCCCCCATTCTCATCGACGGGGCTGTAGTGGAACAGGTTGAGCTTCAAGTTCCTCGGTGTCCACATCACCAACTAACTATCATGGTCCAAACACACCAAGACAGTCATGAAGAGGGCACGACAAAACCTATTCCCCCTCAGGAGACTGAAAAGATTTGGCATGGGTCCTCAGATCCTCAAAAGTTATACAGCTGCACCATCGAGAGCATCCTGACTGGTTGCATCACCGCCTGGTATGGCAACTGCTCGGCCTCCGACCGCAAGGCACTACAGAGGGTAGTGCGTACGGCCCAGTACATCACTGGGGTCAAGCTTCCTGCCATCCAGGACGTCTATACCAGGTGGTGTCAGAGGAATGCCCTAGAAATGGTCAAAGACTCAAGCCACCCTCGTCATAAACTGTTCTCTCTGCTACCGCACGGCAAGCGGTACCGAGCGCCAAGTCTAGGTCCAAAAGGCATGTGGCAAATAAAATGTGATTTGATTTGATTCAATTGTTGTGAAGAAGGCTTCAGGGCGCCCAAGAAAGTCCAGCAAGCGCCTGACCGTCTCCTAAAGTTGATTCCGCTGCGGGATCGGGGCACCACCAGTGCAGAGCTTGCTCAGGAATGGCAGCAGGCAGGTGTAAGTGCATCTGCATGCACAGTGAGGCGAAGACTTTGGAGGATGGCCTGGTGTCAAGAAGGGCAGCGAGGAAGCCACTTCTCTCCTGGAAAAACATCAGGGACAGACTGATATTCTGCAAAAGGTACAGGGATTGGACTGCTGAGGGACTGGGGTCATTTCCGATTGTTTGGGGCATCCGGGAAAAAAAGCTTGTCCAGAGAAGACAAGGTGAGCGCTACCATCAGTCCTGTGTCATGCCAACAGTAAAGCATCCTGAGACCATTCATGTGTGGGGTTGCTTCTCAGCCAAGGGAGTGGGCTCACTCACAATTTTGCCTAAGAACACAGCCATGAATAAAGAATGGTACCAACACATCCTCCGAGAGCAACTTCTCCCAACCATCCAACAACAGTTTGGTGATGAACAATGCCTTTTCCAGCATGATGGAGCACCTTGCCATAAGGCAAAAGTGATAACTAAGTGGCTCGGGGAACAAAACATCAACATTTTGGGTCCATGGCCAGGAAACTCCCCAGACCTTAATCCCATTGAGAACTTGTGGTCAATCCTCAAGAGGCGGGTGGACAAACAAAAACACACAAATTCTGAAAACTCCAAGCATTGATTATGCAAGAATGGACTGCCATCAGTCAGGATGTGGCCCAGAAGTTAATTGACAGCATGCCAGGGCGGATTGCAGAGGTCTTGAAAAAGAAGGGTCAACACTGCAAATATTGACTCTTTGCATTATGGAATGCTTGTAATTATACTTCAGTATACAATAGTAACATCTTACAAAAATATCTAAAAACACTGAAGCAGCAAACTTTGTGAGGACCAATACTTGTCATTCACAAAACGTTTGACCACGACTGTAGTCTAGGATGCCACCTCACCCCTTTATGGTATTCTGAATTGAATATATTTCCAGATTATGGTTGGGGGCCATCTAAAGAGCAACTTATTCAAAGAGCATCTTTCTCTGACATTGTCGGGGCAAGATATTGACATCCAGAGAGGTCCTAGGACAAGGCCCAAAATGAAGCCTGACCTAAATTTAAGGTGCTTTTGGGTGACAGCGGCAGAACCGTTGAAGCTAGAAACACAATTCAACCACAGGAACGCTCCTATGGTCCTCCCGATCTGTGCAAGCCTACCCTTGACCATGTGGAATTAACCCTTTACAGTGAAAACAGGGTGTAATTCTTCTAACAGTTGACCTTGACCTCTCTCCCCATAGGAATACATTGCCTGTTGCCCTAACTTCAACCTGATGCCAATGTGGGTTGTGATTGGCATATCAAACTGTCTTCAATGACAACCCATCAGGCCACTACAAGGATTACCTGTGTTGATTTTAAGCTTCCTGGGAGCAACCGGAAGTGGTTAAATTGACCCTAACGTGGTTTTGATTTCACTCCCTGCAGTTAGTGAAAAAACATACATTCAACCCTTTGTATATCAGTCAGTTCTTAACGTAAAGACTTGAAACTCAGGATTCTGTAAGCGTGTCCCAAGGAGGATATATGTTTACTTTCAGCTTCCTGTAATAACAGAAGTGCCTTCAATTGGGGTCATAGGGGCTGTTACGAAGGGTTAAAAATGTCACATCTTTCCATAATTTCATTTATGTGATTAGGCAACCCTCATGAACCGGTACACATTAGAAAACCTGGTTTTTCTCTGGGGTTTTTTGCCCTTTTGGGAACCCTTACAAATTCAATCTAGGTAGTGGTACGTGTCCATGTGTATTCTAAGATGCCACCTCACCGCTTTATGGTATTCTGAATTGAATATATTTCCAGATTTTGGTTGGGGGCCATCTAAAGAGCAACTTATTCAAAGAGCATCTTTCTCTGACATTGTCGGGGCAAGATATTGACATCCAGAGAGGTCCTAGGACAAGGCCCAAAATGAAGCCTGACCTAAATTTAAGGTGCTTTTGGGTGACAGCGGCAGAACCGTTGAAGCTAGAAACACAATTCAACCACAGGAACGTTCCTAAGGTCCTCCCGATCTGTGCAAGCCTACCCTTGACCATGTGGAATTAACCCCTTTACAGTGAAAACAGGGTGTAATTCTTCTAACAGTTGACCTTGACCTCTCTCCCCATAGGAATACATTGCCTGTTGCCCTAACTTCAACCTGATGCCAATGTGGGTTGTGATTGGCATATCAAACTGTCTTCAATGACAACCCATCAGGCCACTACAAGGCATTACCTGTGTTGATTTTAAGCTTCCTGGAGCAACCGGAAGTGGTTAAATTGACCCTAAACGTGGTTTTGATTTCACTCCCTGCAGTTATTGAAAAACACTGCATTCAACCCTTTGTATATCAGTCAGTTCTTAACATAAAGACTTGAAACTCAGGATTCTGTAAAAGCGTGTCCCAAGGAGGATATATGTTTACTTTCAGCTTCCTGTAATAACAGGAAGTGCCTTCAATTGGGGTCATAGGGGCTGTTACGAAGGGTTAAAAATGTCACATCTTTCCATAATTTCATATATGTGATTAGGGCAACCCTCATGAACCGGTACATTAGAAAACCTGGTTTTTCTCTGGGTTTTTTTTGCCCTTTTGGGAACCCTTACAAATTCAATCTAGGTAGTGGTACGTGTCCATGTGTATTCTAAGATGCCACCTCACCGCTTTATGGTATTCTGAATTGAATATATTTCCAGATTTTGGTTGGGGGGCCATCTAAAGAGCAACTTATTCAAAAGAGCATCTTTCTCTGACATTGTCGGGGCAAGATATTGACATCCAGAGAGGTCCTAGGACAAGGCCCAAAATGAAGCCTGACCTAAATTTAAGGTGCTTTTGGGTGACAGCGGCAGAACCGTTGAAGCTAGAAACACAATTCAACCACAGGAACGTTCCTAAGGTCCTCCCGATCTGTGCAAGCCTACCCTTGACCATGTGGAATTAACCCTTTACAGTGAAAACAGGGTGTAATTCTTCTAACAGTTGACCTTGACCTCTCTCCCCATAGGAATACATTGCCTGTTGCCCTAACTTCAACCTGATGCCAATGTGGGTTGTGATTGGCATATCAAACTGTCCTTCAATGACAACCCATCAGGCCACTACAAGGATTACCTGTGTTGATTTTAAGCTTCCTGGAGCAACCGGAAGTGGTTAAATTGACCTAAACATGGTTTTGATTTCATTCCCTGCAGTTAGTGAAAAACACTGCATTCAACCTTTGTATATCAGTCAGTTCTTAACGTAAAGACTTGAAACTCAGGATTCTGTAAAAGCGTGTCCCAAGGAGGATATATGTTTACTTTCAGCTTCCTGTAATAACAGGAAGTGCCTTCATGGGGGGTCATAGGGGCTGTTACGAAGGGTTAAAAATGTCAGCATCTTTCCATAATTTCATATATGTGATTAGGCAACCCTCATGAACCGGTACACATTAGAAAACCTGGTTTTTCTGAGGTTCAAGCTAAGTACAGTGGTTTGCAAAGTATTCACCCCCATGGCATTTTTCCTATTTTGTTGCCTTACAACCTGGAATTAATATGGATTTTTGGGGGGTTTGTATTATTTGATTTACACAACATGCCTACCACTTTGAAGATGCAGAATATTTTTTGTGTGAGCCACCTTTTGCAGCAATTACAGCTGCAAGTCTCTTGGGGTATGTCTCTATAAGCTTGGCACATCTAGCCACTGGGATTTTTGCCCATTCTTTGAGGCAAAACTGCTCCAGCTCCTTCAAGTTGGATGGGTTCCGCTGGTGTACAGCAATCTTTCAGTCATACCACAGATTCTCAATTGGATTGAGGTCTGGACTTTGACTAGGCCATTCCAAGACATTTAAATGTTTCCCATTAAACCACTCAAGTGTTCCTTTAGCAGTATGCTTAGGGTCATTGTCCTATTGGAAGGTGAACCTCCGTCCCAGTCTCAAATCTCTGGAAGACTGAAACAGGTTTCCCCTCAAAAATGTCCCTGTATTTAGCGCCATCCATCATTCCTTCAATTCTGACCAGTTTCCCAGTCCCTACCGATGAAAACATCCCCACAGCATGATGCTGCCACCACCATGCTTAACTGTGGGGATGGTGTTCTCAGGGGTGATGAGAGGTGTTGGGTTTGCACCAGACATAGTGTTTTCCTTGATGGCCAAAAAGCTCAATTTTAGTCTCATCTGACCAGAGTACCTTCTTCCATTTGTTTGGGGGAGTCTCCCACATGCCTTTGGCGAACACCAAACGTATTTGCTTATTTTTTTCTTTAAGCAATGGCTTTTTTCTGGCCAGTCTTCCGTAAAGCCCAGCTCTGTGGAGTGTACGGCTTAAAGTGGTCTATGGACAGATACTCCAATCTCTCGCTGTGGAGCTTTGCAGCTCCTTCAGGGTTATATTTGGTCTCTTTGTTGCCTCTCTGATTAATGCCCTCCTTGCCTGGTCCGTGAGTTTTGGCTTGTCAGGTTTGTTGTGGTGCCAGATTTTTTCAATAAAAAAAAATGGATTTAATGGTGCTCCGTGGGATGTTCAAAGTTTCAGATATTTTTTTATAACCCAACCCTGATCTGTACTTCTCACAACTTTGTCCCTGACCTGTTTGGAGAGCTACTTGGTCTTCATGGTGCCACTTGCTTGGTGGTGCCCCTTGCTTAGTGGTGTTGCAGACTCTGGGGCCTTTCAGAACAGGTTTATATAACGAGATCATGTGACAGATCATGCTGACACTTAGATTGCACACAGGGTGACTTTATTTAACTAATTATGTCACTTCTGAAGGTAATTAGTTGCACCAGATCTTATTTAGGGGCTTCATAGCAAAGGGGGTGAAAAGATATGCACCACCACTTTTCCGTAATTTCTTTTTTTTTCACTTCACCAATTTGGACAATTTAGTGTATGTCCATTCCATGCAATCCAAAATAAAAATCTATTTAAATGACGGGTTGCTAATGCAACAAAATAGGAAAACGCCAAGGGCGATGAATACTTTTGCAAGGCACTGCAAGGATATTCATCCATTTCAGTCTTTCACGCTATTGAGGGGATTTGTGGGGGTCGCAAGCTTAAACATGTCTATGACGATGAGGGGGGAGATGCATATGGAGTCTAATCGACCATGGATATAAGAACACTTGTAACTTAACTGCACTCCTGACATCATACTTGAGTATTGAGCCAACAGCAGCATCTATATACACTGCTCAAAAAATAAAGGGAACACTAAAATAACACATCCTAGATCTGAAATGAATGAAATAATCTTATTAAATACTTTTTTCTTCACATAGTTGAATGTGCTGACAACAAAATCACACAAAAATTATCAATGGAAATCAAATGTATCAACCCATGGAGGTCTAGATTTGGAGTCACGACTCAAAATTAAAGTGAAAACCACACTACAGGCTGATCCAACTTTGATGTAATGTCCTAAAACAAGTCAAAATGAGGCTCAGTAGTGTGTGTGGCTCCACGTGCCTGTATGACCTCCCTACAATGCCTGGGAATGCTCCTGATGAGGTGGCGGATGATCTCCTGAGGGATCTCCTCCCAGACCTGGACTAAAGCATCCGCCAACTCCCTGGACAGTCTGTAGGTGCAACGTGGGGTTGGTGGGATGGAGCGAGACATGATGTCCCAGATGTGCTCAATTGGATTCAGGTCTGGGAGACGGGCGGGCCAGTCCATAGCATGCCTTCCCTCTTGCAGGAACTGCTGACACACTCCAGCCACATGAGGTTCTAGCATTGTCTAGCATTGTCTTCTACCCCCCGCCCCCCTAAAAAAAAAAATAAAAAAAATAAAAATTGTAAAGTGGTTATCCCACTGGCTATAGGGGTGAATGCACCAATTTGTAAGTCACTCTGGATAAGAGCCGTCTGCTAAATGACGTAAATGTAAATGTAAATGTAAATTAGGAGGAACCCAGGGCCAACCGCACCAGCATATGGTCTCACAAGGGGTCTGAGGATCTCATCTCGGTACCTAATGGCAGTCAGGCTACCTCTGGCGAGCACATGAGGGCTGTGCGGCCCCCAAAGAAATGCCACCCCACACCAGACTGACCCACCACCAAACCGGTCATGCTGGAGGATGTTGCAGGCAGCAGAACGTTCTCCACGGCGTCTCCAGACTCTGTCACATCTGTCACATGTGCTCAGTGTGAACCTGCTTTCATCTGTGAAGAGCACAGGGCACCAGTGGCGAATACGCCAATCTTGGTGTTCTCTGGGCAAATGCCAAACGTCCTGCACAGTGTTGGGCTGTAAGCACAACTCCCACCTGAGGACGTCGGGCCCTCACACCACCCTCATGGAGTCTGTTTCTGACCGTTTGAGCAGACACATGCACATTTGTGGCCTGCTGGAGGTCATTTTGCAGGACTCTGGCAGTGCTCCTCCTGCTCCTCCTTGCACAAAGGCGGAGGTAGCGGTCCCTGCTGCTGGGTTTGTTGCCCTCCCTACGGCCTCCTCACGTCTCCTGATGTACTGGCCTGTCTCCTGGTAGCGCCTCATGCTCTGGACACTACGCTGACAGACACAGCAAACCTTCTTGCCACAGCTCGCATTGATGTGCCTTCCTGGATGAGCTGCACTACCTGAGCCACTTGTGTGGGTTGTAGGCTCCGTCTCATGCTACCACTAGAGTGAAAGCACCGCCAGCATTCAAAAGTGACCAAAACATCAGCCAGAAGCATAGGAACTGAGAAGTGGTCTGTGGTCACCACCTGCAGAACCACTCCTTTATTGGGGGTGTCTTGCTAATTGCCTATAATTTCCACCTGTTGTCTATTCCATTTGCACAACAGCATGTGAAATTTATTGTCAATCAGTGTTGCTTCCTAAGTGGACAGTTTGATTTCACAGAAGTGTGATTGACTTGGAGTTACATTGTGTTGTTTAAGTGTTCCCTTTATTTTTTGAGCAGTGTATTAAGAATGGGCTTAGGCCCCATAAAGTTCATAAACAAGATGGGCTTGGCCACCCCACCATCATACTTGAGTCTTTAGCCAACCGCAATATATATTAGTGTTGGTCTTAGGCACTTATAAAGTCTGTAAGTCACAGATCTAGGATCAGTTGACCTCCACATCGTGTTAACATTAGTCACAAATATCTGACTTCAGTATAGTCTATAAGCGGTTTCTTCATTAAGACTTATACAGTGGGAGAACAAGTATTTGATACACTGCCGATTTTGCAGGTTTTCCTACTTACAAAGCATGTAGAGGCCTGTAATTTTATCATATGTACCCTTCAACTGTGAGAGGCGGAATCTAAAACAAAATCCAGAAAATCACATTGTATGATTTTTTAAATAATTAATTTTCATTTTATTGCATGACATAAGTATTTGATCACCTACCAACCAGTAAGAATTCCGGCTCTCACAGACCTGTTAGTTTTTCTTTAAGAAGCCCTCCTGTTCTCCACTCATTACCTGTATTAACTGCACCTGTTTGAACTCGTTACCTGTAAAAAAGACACCTGTCCACACACTCAATCCAACATACTCCAACCTCTCCACAATGGCCAAGACCAGAGAGCTGTGTAAGGACATCAGGGATAAAATTGTAGACCTGCACAAGGCTGGGATGGGCTACAGGACAATAGGCAAGCAGCTTGGTGAGAAGGCAACAACTGTTGGCGCAATTATTAGAAAATGGAAGAAGTTCAAGGTGACGGTCAATCACCCTCGGTCTGGGGCTCCATGCAAGATCTCACCTCATGGGGCATCAATGATCATGAGGAAGTTGAGGGATCAGCCCAGAACTACACGGCAGGACCTGGTCAATGACCTGAAGAGAGCTGGGACCACAGTCTCAAAGAAAACCATTAGTAACACACTACGCCATCATGGATTAAAATCCTGCAGCGCACGCAAGGTCCCCCTGCTCAAGCCAGCGCATGTTCAGGCCCGTCTGAAGTTTGCCAATGACCATCTGGATGATCCAGAGGAGGAATGGGAGAAGGTAATGTGGTCTGATGAGACAAAAATAGAGCTTTTTGGTCTAAACTCCACTCGCCGTGTTTGGAGGAAGAAGAAGGATGAGTACAACCCCAAGAACACCATCCCAACCGTGAAGCATTTTGGTGGAAACACCATTCTTTGGGGATGCTTTTCTGCAAAGGGGACAGGACGCTGACTGCACCGTATTGAGGGGAGGATGGATGGGGCCATGTATATCTTGGCCAACAACCTCCTTCCCTCAGTAAGAGCATTGAAGATGGGTCGTGGCTGGGTCTTCCAGCATGACGACAGAGAAACACACAAAGCCAGGGCAACTAAGGAGTGGCTCCTTAAAAGCCTCTCAAGGTCCTGGAGTGGCTAAGCCAAGTCTGCAGACCTGAACCCAATAGAAAATCTTTGGAGGGAGCTGAAAGTCCAGTATTGCCCAGCGACAGCCCCAAAACCTGAAGGATCTGGAGAAGGTCTGTATGGAGGAGTGGGCCAAAATCCCCTGCTGCAGTGTGTGCGAAACCTGGTCAAGACCTACAGGAAACGTATGATCTCTGTAATTGCAAACAAAGGTTTCTGTACCAAATATTAAGTTCTGCTTTTCTGATGTATCAAATACTTATGTCATGCAATAAAATGCAAATTAATTACTTAAAAAATCATACAATGTGATTTTCTGGATTTTTTTTTTTAGATTCCGTCTCTCACAGTTGAAGTGTACATATGATAAAAAATTACAGACCTCTACATGCTTTGTAAGTAGGAAAACCTGCAAAATTGGTAGTGTATCAAATACTTGTTCTCCACACTGTTGTTGGCTTATATGTTTGACTTGGTGGAGTGGAGCAGAGAGGGGGATGGGAGGCTGATCATTGATTGGCTGCTAATGTGGTGTGAACATAAGACAATGTATCAAAATTCCAACTGCTAGCTCAAATTCTCACTCAAATGTACCACTAATATGAAAAATGTTCCACAGACTGTCTTGCAGACTACTATGCACTGACAAAACATTTAGTGTTACAAATCAAAGCTTAACATTAAAATATGTCGATTTCAAATGACTAAATTAAGTTCAGACAGGCCTGTTATGTGCTCTCTAACACAAACATAAACTGTGTTGTTGTCAACCTTTTCACACAGATCTAGGATCAGGTGACCTCCACAGAACGTTAACATTAGCCACAAATATCTGACTTCTGCAGAGTGCACAAAAAAGTACCAAACTACCAAAAGTTTCACAGGTCAAACACATCTCTGCCCAGGGTTGCCATGTGTGCGTTTTTTGTGGTTTATTGAGAGTACTTTGGGAAACTTTTCACGCAGTGAAAAGTTTTGGTCGCTGGGTGCAAGTTTTATACTACTTCTATATTGCAACTTTACCAACATGGCATTTAATTTTTTTATTAATTTCCCTGTAATCTGCTGAAATTGTGCTAGTTTTCAGGCTTTGAAGCAGGTTTGGGTGACTTCCTCTAGAAATTAGTAATTGACCTGGCAAGCCCTTTCTCTGCCTGAGAACTAATCCGAGTAAAGGAGCTGTGCAGCACCTTTTAAGGAAGAGGAGATGGTTGCAGATGTTTACATTCATGCAAGAAGGTAAGCTATTAACCAAACTGCTAACCAATATTTTAGCTAAAATTGTATTTGTATTTGGTGTATTGGCAAAGCAATGCATGTTCCCGTTGTCTCTTATTATTTTTATTAATTAATGTTAGCTCACATATGTCTTTTCGGTGGAATCCAAACATGCATTGACAATGTTGTTTCAGATATACTGCGTCATGACAGATTGAAATTGGTAGGCTTATCCAAACAATTCATAAATGTGCAATTGTTACTTGTGCATGTTTCAACCTTATACTTATTTACTGCTTGCTAAGGGTTAGACGCGCATAGCTAACGGTTAGCGTGCTAGCGATGCTAACGATGCTAAGCTTCTTTTTTTATGATGCCAGCTATGGTGGCAAGCTAGCTAATAAGTTTAGCATAATTGGTAAACATGTCTTTGATTCAGAATACACATCAATACATTGTGGTTAACCCAATGTTACGTGCGATGGAAAATAAAATTGCTAGTGTAACTTCGGAATTGGTTTACAAGCTAGCTAGAAAAGCCAGTTCCCTTTTCATCTGTTTTGTCAAGCTATAAGCCTCCATGTGTGCTAAAACAAATATTTAATTAAATCCCTCATTAAATTAATATATTTAAGTTGCATCAGTTTTTATAGCCCTTTCTTACCCAAAGACCATTTTTTCTCGTTGGAATAATTTGGATGACAATAAGAAATATGTTATTGTTATTGAAAACCCTGGACATTCACTTAACCTTAAAAATTAATATATATACAGACATTGCCAGATTCTTTAACCAAATCCCTATTTCCTACACTAATTTTTTAAGATCGAAAACAAAATGGAAGATAAGAGTCCAGGAACCTACAAAGCAACCAATGCGGTATGTTTTAAGGATTAGCCTAGTTTTTTCTGCTTTGCCTAGTATTTAGAGTTTGCTTGCCTTGCTTTAGCCAAACCACTCATACTGGTTCTATTTTAGTCTATCCATAAAAGCAGATTCAGTTTTAGCTGCATCCAGGAACATGCATAATCTGTTTATGTTATGCTTATACTTGCTTTTTTACCTTGAAAGTAGTCTTAAAAAAGGAAATTGTAATAGATTTTTGTTGGACCTCTATTAGTCAATGATAACATTTTACATTTTACATTTAAGTCATTTAGCAGATGCTCTTATCCAGAGTGACTTACAAATTGGTACATTCAACTTAGGATAGCCAGTGGGACAACCACCACTGAGGGAGGGGGTGTAGAAAGATTACTGTTATACTATCCCAGGTATTCCTTAAAGAGGTAGGGTTTCAAGTGTCTCCGGAAGGTGGTCAGTGACTCCGCTGTCCTGGCGTCGTGGGGGAGCTTGTTCCACCATTGGGGTGCCAGAGCAGCGAATAGCTTTAACAGTCATTGGTGTCCCCCAGCCCATTCTTAATATGCCATTTAGCAGACACTTTTATCCAAAGCGACTTACAGTCATGCGTGCATACATTCTCTATGTTGTGTGCCGAGCTTGCGTGCAAGCATTCTCTATGTTGTGTGGCGAGCAATCTTGTCATTCTATTAAGTCTCAACTATTCTTTTTGTAACTTGTCTTCCTTTACAAAGGCACTGCAGAGGCTAAGAAGACGCATGGAAACTCTAATGAAACATCATTCAACTTGTGAGGCCAGATATGAAAAGGAAATTATAAATCCAGAAGCTCAGGTTTGTCAGTTGTTTAGAGTGAGGATACTGGGGATGATTGAATCGTTACAGTGGGGAAAAAAAGTATTTAGTCAGCCACCAATTAGGTAGTTCTCCACACTTAAAAAGATGAGAGAGGCCTGCTAATTTTCATCAAGGTACACGTCAACTTTCTGACAGACTAAAATGAGAAAAAAATCCAGAAAATCACATTGTGTAGGATTTTCTAATGAATTTATTTGCAAATTATGGTGAAAAATAAGTATTTGGTCAATAACAAAGTTTCTCAATACTTTGTTATATACCCTTTGTTGGCAATGACACAGGTCAAACGTTTTCTGTAAGTCTTCACAAGGTTTTACACACTGTTGCTGGTATTTTTGGCCCATTCCTCCATGCAGATCTCCTCTAGAGCAGTGATGTTTTGGGGCTGTCGCTAGGCAACAGACTTTCAACTCCCTCCAAAGATTTTCTATGGGTTGAGATCTGGAGACTGGCTTAGGCCACTCAGGACCTTGAAATGCTTTCTTCTGAAGCCACTCCTTGTTGCCCGGGCGGTGTGTTTGGGATCATTGTCATGCTGAAAGACCAGCTACGTTTCATCTTCAATGCCCTTGCTGATGGAAGGAGATTTTCTCCCAAAATCTCATGATACATGGCCCATTCATTCTTTCCTTTACACGGATCAGTCGTCCTGGTCCCTTTGCAGAAAAACAGCCCCAAAGCATGATGTTTCCACCCCCATGCTTCACAGTAGGTATGGTGTTCTTTGGATGCAACTCAGCATTCTTTGTCCTCCAAACACGGACGTAGTTGAGTTTTTACCAAAAAAGTTCTATTTTGGTTTCATCTGACTACTACTTGACATTCTCCCCAATCTTTTCTGGATCATCCAAATGCACTCTAGCAAACTTCAGACGGGGCCTGGACATGTACGGCTTAAAGCAGGGGGACACGTCTGACTGCAGGGATTTGAGTCCCTGGCGGCGAGCAAGTGTGTTGCTGATGGTAGGCTTTGTTACTTTGGTCCCAGCTCTCTGCAGGTCATTCACTAGGTCCCCGCGTGTGGTTCTGGGATTTTTGCTCACCGTTCTTGTAGGGATCATTATTTTGACCCCACGGGTGAGATCTTCGCGTGAGCCCCGGATCGAGGGAGATTATCAGTGGTCTTGTATGTCTTCCATTTCCTAATAATTGCTCCCACAGTTGATTTCTTCAAACCAAGCTGCTTACATTGCAGATTCAGTCTTCCCAGCCTGGTGCAGGTCTACAATTTTGTTTCTGGTGTCCTTTGACAGCTCTTTGGTCTTGGCCATAGTGGAGAGTTTGGAGGTGTCTGTTTGAGGGTTGTGGGACAGGTGTCTTTTATACTGATAACAAGTTCAAACAGGTGCCATTAATACAGTTAACGAGGGAGGACAGAGGAGCCTCTTAAAGAAGAAGTTACAGGTCTGTGAGAGCCAGAAATCTTGCTTGTTTGTAGGTGACCAAATACTTATTTTCCACCATAATTTGCAATTAAATTCATAAAAATCCTACAATGTGATTTTCTGGATTTCTTTTCTCTCAATTTGTCTGTCATAGTTGACGTGTACCTATGATGGAAAGTACAGGCCTCTCCATCTTTTTTTTAAGTGGGAGAACTTGCACAATTGGTGGCTGTCTAAATACTTTTTCCCCCACTGTATAATATCCTATTGCCTAATTTGCACATTACTAATATCATTTTATTGTATCCTTAGATGTCGACACGGAGGTTGCGCCCAGTACCTCTGAGGCTGCCAGTACCTCGGTCGATAGTCCATGTTTTTGATGATGCACCGCATGATCAGAACAGACACGCAATACTGTCACGATTCAGACAGACGACCAGGGACCACAATTACGGCCACACCAGAAAGTTTATTAAACTAAGGGAAAAGGGAAGTAGGGAGTGAATGGGCGTCCAGGGGTAACAGGGGTCCCGTCCAATGCGCTGGGTCTGTGCCCCCCCAGTGGCAGCGATAAGCGTCCCTATGAAGCCGGTGGTGGGTGGTCCAGAAGTCCTGGGGGAGAGACACAGACACAACAGGGCGGAATGAAACCAGGCAGCAGTACAGTTCAAGGGAAATCCAAAACTACGTAGTAGCAAGGCAGAAGGCTGGTCAGAGTTACCGGGATTGGAAGAGTAGCCAGAGTCGCCGTAATGGCAGAAGCAGGTCTGGATCTCCTGAGGCAGAAGAGTATCCAAAAAACCCAGGCAGGTCCGGGTCACAAAACCAGGGGTGAGCCAGAAGTCGCGAGCAAACAGGTTCGGGTGTGAGCTTTGCAGACGATCTGACACCGGAGAGCTGGAAAGACAGGGCCTTAAATACTGGGAGAGGTTAGTGGGTAATGCCGCGCAGCTGGCAGAGTAATTAGAGCGGGAGCAGAGCAGGAGACAGGTGGAGCTAGTTAGCTGAGTAGAGAGAGGGAGGTGAGCAGAGTGGAAGATAGTGGAAACAAATTAAGGTGGTAACCCGGTGGAGTGAGAGGGCTCATGACATATACGTAAGTTTGTCATTCAAGTGTCATTCAACACCAGCAGATACTATAAGTTCTTGTGAATCAGATTTGTAAATCAAAGATGGGCAAGTCTGCACTTTCATCCCATATCCATTGTATTATAACAACCTCTAAATTAGAGGAGCACGGAGCCATAACTAATCAAAATGTGCCGGTGTCCAAATACTTTCTGTGTTATCTGTCTAGTTATCCAATAAACTTTTTTTTCTTCAATACAGTTGACCAAAGCTATGCTTGGATACAAGACTGATGACTCAATAACTCAGCATTGACAACAGTGAAGATGATTATGTCCCAGGGCCATCAGGATCATCAGAGGAAGACAATTCAGTGAATTTTCAGAACCAAAGACAAGGGTGGACAGCAGTAAACACAATGATTTAGTCTCAGAGGGAGACAGTTCAGGGATAAAATTAGCAGGAGTCAAGAGAAAGAAGCAATACAAGAAGACTATCAAGAGATGCATAAGTTCCTCAGAAGAAAACAGCTCAAATGGAGAATCAGAACTCAAGAGAAAGAAGCGATACGAAAATACTTATAAGAGTTCCCCAAAGTCGAACACTAGCAGTGAATCACTGCTTGTAATGAATGTCTCAGAAGTAGATGGATCCAAAAAGTACCACCAAAAAAAGCACTTCTGTCTGTTTTGCAAGCAAACCGCAATCCAACCGCTCCGTCATTTAGAACGTAAACATGGGGATGAAATGGAAGTAGCTACTGCACTTCAGTTTGCAAAGAAGTCAAAGCTAGGAGACTTCAGCTGAATCTCTCTTCGCAAGAAGGGGAATCGGGCACACAACATTCAGGCACTTAAAGAAGGAAAGGGGTTTTGGTACCATGTAAAGCAAACAAGTGATGACAAGAGCAATCACCAGGACTATCGGCATTGTTTTGCCTGCCATGGGGCTCTTTAAACGCAAATCTATGTGGAGGCATGTGGCAGGTGCACACTAGCACAAAATGTTAATGGGAGATGCCGGTAAAACCAGAATACAGGCACTCTGTGCTAGTGCTCAACCGGTTGCTAAAGGAGTCAGCGAGAAGGTCTGGAAACTTGTGAGTAACATGGCTCAAGATGATGTAGCCCATGCAGTAAAAGAAGACAGATACATCTTGGCATTGGGTGAAAAAATTTACAACAAGAAAGGAGAACCCCTCACAAGAGATGTCAGTGATTCGGGCAAACAGCCAATGACCAAGGGGAAAGCTGGAACAAAGATAGGCTCACATGGTAAGCATGTTTCACTGCTGCCTTCAGTCAGTGCATTTCACTCTGGAAAAATGCTGACTCTTATTTGTTGTGCACTGATTGAACTTTGCCTCAATTTACCATTCCTCTTTTGGCTGTCTTTTACAAACTGTTATGTCTGAAGAAATGGATGCTGCAGCCACTAATTGTGCATCAGAGAGTGACTCTGAGAGAGAGGAGTCGTCTGAAAAATCCTATAAAGAAAATCTGACAGGTATGCCTATACCTTATATATATACACATGGACCTATTCTTAATTACAATGTACTGTTCGAAAATGACATGATTTCCACTGATGTTTTCCAGGAGAGATGTCAGTGATTCGGGCCAAACAGCCAATGTCCAAGGGAAAGCTGGAACAAAAGAGAGGCTCACACGGTAAGCATGTTTCCTGCTGCCTTCAGTCAGTGCATTTTCACTCTGTAGTGTCAACCTATGGCTGTACTGTGCTGGTCCAGATCAATTCTGTCTTCATCAGTTATGTATTTCCAACCATGCCAGCACAGAACGGTTGAGTTTGGATTGTACACAAGTCAAGACACTTAGATCTGGAATTAGTGTCAGGATAGATGATAACACAGAAGGATTACCACACTTTAGATTGTTTTTCTTGGGAGGTAGGGAACTTGATTGAATAACCTTATTGCTTTTATTAGAAGGTTTACATTGCAAACAGATTGTTGGGCTTAGATTCCATACAGATTGAGTCTGCCTTGATGTCAGCATTGCACATTCTTCCTCTCACACGCTTATCTATGTAGTTATTTAGTTAGGATTGTTAGCTTAACTTCATCACACTCCTGAATATATACTGCAACCTTGTAGAGTTAACAGAAAGAGAGGTTCAAGTTCATTGTAGTCAACCTTTTTAATTAAAAAAAAAAAAATATGTGTGGCATAATGTAGTCATGTATAATGCAATCTCTTTCCAAAGGTGCCAAAGGAACAAAAAGGTATTGGTCGACAATAGAGGTGGATGCAGTTGAAGATTCCTTGATGAATTTTATCAGAATGGGAAAACGCCTGGAAAACAAGACTGTGAGAAATGCATTGCTGCTTCTCCCCAAGCACTAGTAAACAGGGACTGGAGAGGCGGTGGAAGTTCTATGTACACACAACAGAATAATTGCAGATCAGAGAAAATAAGTGTAGACTAGGGTTCTGCTCTATCCAGATTTTTCATTTCTTATATAGTAGCTAGCAACTGAATGTCACTTTGTTTTCTTTGTGATCTTGGGTTTCTTAGCCTGTATTACATTGGAGAAATTAAGGTCCTTAAATGGTTATTCCTTAGTTCTTAAGGTTCCTGAGAGAACTCGTTCTGACTTTATTTGAAGTTCTTATGAATGTTTTCCATATATACAGTTGAAGTCGGAAGTTTAAATACACCTAGCCAAATACATTTAACTCAGTTTTTCACAATTCTTGACATTTTTAATCCTAGTAAAATTTCCCACTGTCTTAGGTCAGTTAGGGATCACCACTTTATTTTAAGAATGTGAAATGTCAGAATAATAGTTGAGAGAAATTATTTATTTCAGCTTTCATTTCTTTCATCACATTCCCAGTGGGTCAGAAGTTTAGATCCTACCAAATACTAATGGAGTGTATTGCCTTTAAATTGTTTAACGTTTCGGGTAGCCTTCCACAAGCTTCCCACAATAATTTGGGTGAATTTTGGCCCATTCCTCCCGACAGAGCTGGTGTAACTGAGTCAGGTTTAGGCCTCCTTGCTCGCACACTCAGCTTTTTCCAGTTCTGCCCACAAATATTCTATAGGATTGAGGTCAGTGGCTTTGTGATGGCCACTCCAATACCTTGACATTGTTGTCCTTAAGCCATTTTGCCACAACTTTGGAAGTATGCTTTGGGGTCATTGTCCATTTCAAGACCCATTTGCGACCAAGCTTTAACTTCTGACTGATGTCTTGAGATGTTGTGTTCTTCGCTTGCAAGCGTCCCCCTTTTCCTCCAAACATAACGATGGTCATTATGGCCAAATATTTTTGTTTCATCAGACCAGAGGACATTTCTCCAAAAGTACGATCTTTGTCCCCATGTGCAGTTGCAAACCGTAGTCAGACTTTTTTATGGTGGTTTTGGAGCAGTGGCTTCTTCCTTGCTGAGCGGCCTTTCTGTTATGTCGATATAGGACTCGTTTTACTACGGATATAGATACTTTGTACCTGTTTCCTCCAGAATCTTCAAGGTCCTTTGCTGTTGTTCTGGGATTGATTTGCACTTTCCGCACCAAAAAATACGTTTCATCTCTAGGAGACAGAACGCCGTCTCCCTTCCTGAGCGGTAGACGGCTGCATGGTCCCATAGTGTTAATACTTGTGTACTATTGTTTGTACAGACGAACGTGGTACCTTCAGGGCGTTTGAATATTGCTCCCAAGGATGAACCAGACTTGTGGATGTCAATTTTCTTTTCTTCTGAGGTCTTGGCTGATTTATTTTGATTTTTCCCCATGATGTCAAGCAAAGAGGCACTGAGTTTGAAGGTAGGCCTTGAAATACATCCACAGGTACACCTCTCATTGACTCAAATGATGTCAATTAGCCTATCAGAAGCTTCAAAGCCATCGACATCATTTTCTGGAATTTTCCAAGCTGTTTAAAGGCACAGTCAACTTAGTGTATGTAAACTTCTGACCCACTGGAATTGTGATACAGTGAATTATAAGTGAAATAATCTGTCTGTAAACAATTGTTGGAAAAATTACTTGATGTCATGCACAAAGTAGATGTCCTAACCGACTTGCCAAAACTATAGTTTGTTAACAAGAAATTTGTGGAGTGGTTGAAAAACCGAGTTCACCTTTGGAGTGACTAAGGTTCCTCCTGAATACTTCAAGGGTTTTCTCAAGTTTGGAAGCCTGCTGATGACTTTGAATGTTACACAAAAATAAAACTCTATTTTCCTAAACTATTCATCTGTTACTTGGATATATTGAATCCATTACTGAAATGGTTGCTCGAAGTTTAAATACTTTACAGAAAAACTACACTAGAGCCTATGGCCGTATGCCATCCGTGTCGCATCATTGTGGCATTCTACCTCGCTACACTAGAAACAAACCAAAATCGATTTAAATGTAAACTTGTTTCTAGTTTTTCTCAATTCTTACAAACAAATACTGGTACTTGAGACACAATGACCACAACATGTAACTCATGCACCAACCCCTGAACCAATTCTGCTAAACTACAAGCTCACTAATTCCTGCTTTACACTCAAATTGCAGTTCTACAACACACTTTTTTTCAAAACACTACACAAAAATCTTTGCATTTGGCACAATTTTCATGCAGAAAATCTATTGTTTTCACAATGAACACACTGCCATTCAAATATGCACACACTGACTCATCATAGGGCAAACACCCGTCACACAGTTTTACAATTAGCAATCAGAGCTTTTGCATATAAAAGGGCAACAGGTGAGCTCTTCTGTTTTGGAGCAATTGATGCCAACACTTTGGAAACAGCGGCAGAGCCAGAGGAGTGAGAGTAAGAGGAGGAGGACGGGGAGGACGAGACGAGGACGAGGACGAGAGAAGGCCAAGGACCGTAATCTCTGATGAGATCCGAGCCACTTTGGTTGATCATGCGTGGTCAACCATGGTCTAACAATGAGGAGGCTGGGCAAAGAGTACAGCAGCAACTTTGAGCAGGTGCAGTGGAGCACCGGTTCATCCTTCATTGATGAGGTTTGGATTCAACCTCACAAAAAGAAGAAAGGGGAAGGAATATCATCGGCCAGCGTGCCCATTGTTCAAGTCCCTGGCCAGGCGGAGGGGAACATCACAATGTGTGCATGGCGATTACCCACCACGGCGTCATCCATCACCATGCCACCCTTTTGGCCCCTACAACACCGCCCATCTTATCACATTCTGGACACCCTACACAACACACAAATTCCACCAGATCAGGTAGATGGCCCAGAGCAGCTCAGGCACGTTGTCATTTGGGACAACGTTAAGTTTCCACAGGGCTGCTCTGTTCGTAACTGGTTCACTGCCTCACCCACGCTTTTTTTAGTTGTTTATCTCCTCCATATTCTCCATTTCCTCAATCCTATTGAGGAATTTTTTACACTCTGCCTGGAGATGGAAAGGTATGACCGAAATCCACAAACGCTGTATACTCTTCTCCAAGCTATGGAAGACGATGTCTGGAGATATAGCAGCTGATGCTTTTCATGGCTGGAATCGCCATGCTAGGCGATATTTCCCCCTGCTTGGCCAGGGAAAAACATTGCTGTGATGTGGATGAGGTGCTGTGGCAGACCGCAACAGAAGAGAGAGGATGCGCATATTTATTTATTTTTTACTGTAATTGTATACATTAAATTCTTCTGTTTTGTATGTAAACCACTGTATGTGTAACTTTGTGTTGGTTGGGAATGGGATGTACACTGTGTACACATTGTTTTTGTGGGAAAATGAAACCACAGTGGGGAAAAAAAAGTATTTAGTCAGCCACCAATTGTGCAAGTTCTCCCACTTAAAAAGATGAGAGGGCCTGTAATTTTCATCATAGGTACCTGTCAACTATGACAGACAAAATAGAAAAATCCAGAAAATCACATTGTAGGGATTTCCCAATGAATTTATTGGGCATATGATGGTGGAAGAGGGCTAAGTATTTGGTCAATAACAAAGTTTCTCAATACTTTGTTATATACCCTTTGTTGGCAATGACACAGGTCAAACGTTTTCTAAGTCTTCACAAGGTTTTCACACACTGTTGCTGGTATTTTGGCCCATTCCTCCATGCAGATCCTCACTCTAGAGCAGTGATGTTTTGGGGCTGTCCTGCAACACACAGACTTTCAACTCCCAAAATATTTTCTATGGGGTTGAGATCTGGAGACTGGCTAGGCCACTCCAGGACCTTGAAGATGCTTCCACTTGCGAAGCCACTCCTCGTTGCCCGGGCGGTGTGTTTGGGATCATTGTCATGCTGAAAGACCCAGCCACGTTTCATCTTCAATGCCCTTGCTGATGGAAGGAGGTTTCCACTCAAAATCTCACGATACATGGCCCCATTCATTCTCTTTCCTTTACCACGGATCAGTCGTCTGGTCCCTTTGCAGAAAACAGCCCCAAAGCATGATGTTTCCAACCCCCATGCTTCACAGTAGGTATGGTGTTCTTTGGATGCAACTCAGCATTCTTTGTCCTCCAAACATGACGAGTTGAGTTTTTACCAAAAGTTATATTTTGGTTTCATCTGACCATATGACATTCTCCCAATCCTCTTCTCTGATCATCCAAATGCACTTCAGACGGGCCTGGACATGCTGAAGCAGCGGGGACACGCGTCTCCTCACTGCAAGGATTTGAGTCCCTGTTGTGCGTGAATGTGTTACTGATGGTTGGCTTTGTTACTTTGGTCCCAGCTCAGCAGGTCATTCACTAGGTCCCCGTGAGTGGTCTCTGGGATTTTTGCTCACGTTCTTGTGATCATTTTGACCCCACGGGGTGAGATCTTCATTTAGGAGCCCCAGATCGAGGAGATTACTCAGTGGTCTTGTATGTCTTCCATTTCCTAATAATTGCTCCCACAGTTGATTTCTTCAAAACCAAGCTGCTTACCTGTTGCAGATTCAATCTTCCCCAGCCTGGTGCAGGTCTACAATTTTGTTTTTGGTGTCCTTTGACAGCTCTTTGGTCTTGGCCATTGGTGAAGTTTGGAGTGTGACACTGTTTGAGGTTGTGGACAGGTGTCTTTTATACTGATAACAAGTTCAAACAGGTGCCATTAATACAGGTAACGAGTGGAGGACAGAGGAGCCTCTTAAAGAAGAAGTTACAGGTCTGGTGAGAGCCAGAAATCTTGCTTGTTTGTAGGTGACCAAATACTTATTTTTCCACCATAATTTGCAAATATAATTCATTAAAAATCCCTACAATGGGATTTTTCTGGATTTTTCTCAATTTGTCTGTCATAGTTGACGTGGTACCTATGATGAAAATTACCTACCTCATCTTTTAAGTGGGAGAACTTGCACAATTGGTGGCTGACTAAATACTTTTTGCCCCACTGTATATTTGTTACCGTGGTATTTGTGTGTTCTGGAGTATAATAACAATATTCTCAAATATTTTA
>NW_025537793.1:0-27554 GCF_020615455.1 Coregonus clupeaformis | reverse complement strand
ATATAACTAGTTCGGTATATGAAGGGATACAAAGTTTTTTTATAACAAACGTGAAAAATATTTTTTATACATTTTGCATGAAAAGGGTCTAAAATATTTTTTTTACGTTCAGCACTAGAAGGACAGATATAGAATACAATATACAAGGGTTTTCAAATGTGATGAAAAAAAGCTGTTTCCATGAATATTGTCTAAAATCATGTTTTAGGCTAAATCCACAACGCAACTAGTTTGGCATATGAAGGGATACAAAGTTTTTTTTAAACAAACGTGAAACATATTTTTTATACATTTTGTTTGAAAAGGGTCTAAAATAATTTTTTTACGTTCAGCACTAGAAGGATATATGTAGAATACAACATACAAGGTAGTGAATCTGCTATTTTCTGACAAGATTTACAGCAGATAGTAACCCACCACCAGTCTCTTTCTAAACAGCTCTAGTTACAGATTGGTTGATACAATTTCGAAATCGATTGTGGATTTGAAAAGCAGAGAAGTAGGCCCAGTTATCTTAGGGACACATCACTTCATGGAGAGGATTGGACCCATAGTTGTTCCCTCCCAAACCCACATATTCACAATAGATATTGATGTCCTATACACTAATATATATACAGCAACAGGAATACAAGCAGTCAGAAACATTTTCAAGAGATATCCAGTTAACACTAGACCGGACAAAGAAATACTACAACTATTAGAAAATCAGCCTTACTAGCAATAACTTTTTATTCAACGATCACTATTACCTACAGGTGTCGGGAACAGCTATGGGTAAAACATTTGCACATGCATACACAAATATACACATGGCTGAATGGGAAAGAGAGGTGCTGAATGGGAGAGAGAGGCACTGGCCAAGTGTCCATACCAACCCACCTTTTTATTACCGATTCTTAGACGATATAATAGGAGCCTGGCCTCACGACATTCAACTATTTACAGATTTCCTAAACATTCTCAACAATCATCATCCATCCATTAACGTTAAATGCACAATTCATCAGCAAGAAGTCAACTTCCTAGACAACAGTTTTTTCCAGTAATAACAATCCATCACAGAAAAAAGTATGTCACTCCACAATGATACATAATTTGACAATACAAAACAGGTTAAAAAAATCCACATTGTGGACCACTAAAATTGTTTTGAGACACTGAAAGCAGTAATAGCAAACATACTACATTATTTAATTTGGAGTCCACTATAATCTGTAATACATGTAGGCCTACCTGTAAATGGCACAGAAAGTGTAGAGGCCCTTAGCAGTTGGGCACCGGTTCACCTCCAGCTCCTCTGCCAATGCAGCCAACACTGCGCTGAGGTTTCACTGAAGATTATCCACGGCCAGGTGCTGGGACAGTCAGCGAACATCCTTTACTTCCTGCAAAATACATTTATTTTGAGGTTAGATGCAGTAGGTAAACAAGATAAGACCAGAGTAGCCAAGTGAAGAAATGTGATACATAATCTCACCTTCACTTTTAAGTACTGAAGGCCCAGGATCGCTGAATCAGCTTTCAATAATTCTGTCTTGTTACTGCTTTTGGAAAAGTAACTATGGAGCTGCTACAGGTGCTCCTTGAAAGTGTCCATATAGGGGACCTCAGCTGATGCAACTTTACAGGCTAGAGCAAGGCGGTGGGCAGCAAAAGCTACAGACACCATCCACAGGAAGGCATCCTTTAGCTGTTTTGCCACACCACTATGTTGTCCTGTTTGAAGATGAGGAAAATCATTTGTACGTTGTGAATATACAGAAATGTTGTCTTTATTTAATCATGTTTCAAACATTGTAGTTGTATGCCTACGTACTGTTTTAGATTTTTCTGAACATAATTTGTGAAAATACACACATTTACGTGCGACTTAATTCGTGGGAAAAATTGTTTTATTAATGCCAATGCTGTTTTCTATGATTGATTTCGATTAATACTTTGGGATACTGGTGCACTTCTAGTCAGAAAGGCCTTTTTTTCGTGTAGGCAACAGTACACAATTTTCTTTATAATTCATTTAATACATGTTAAAGAGGTTAATGTAAAATAATGAAATATGTCGGCTTTCACTTATGGTACTTCCAAGGCATTTCCATTATGATTATTACGGTTATGTCAATCATGTTATATACTTAGGCTATTGTAACGCGTTCAACCAGTTAGCAAGTCAGAAATGTCCGTTTCCTAGTACCGACTAGCACTTGAATGTTTCACTCACGAAGACCTCTCAAAGCACTTTACGTAAGGGGGAAATGCACCTTATCCACCACCAATGTGTAGCACCCATTTGGTGATGCACAGCATCCATATTGTGCCAGAATGTTCACCACACTCTTAGAAAAAAGGGTTCCAAAAGGGTTCTTCGGCTGTCTCCAAAGGAAAACCATTTTTGGTTTTAGGTAGAACCCTTTTTGGTTTCAGGTAGAATCCTTTGGGTTCCATGTAGAACCCTCTGTGGAAAAGGTTCTTCATGCAACCCAAAAGGGTTCTACCTGGAACTATAAAGGGTTTTTCAAAGGGTTCTCCTATGGGGACAGCCGAAGAACAATTTTAGGTTCCAGATAGCACCTTTTTTTTTGCAAGTGCACACATCAACAATCACGGTGGAGCCGTGAGGAGTGTTATGCACATGGGTGTTGTGTGCTCTGTTTGCATGTACTACTGCATGACCTGGAGTTTGCGGGCTAGAAGATGGGCCTGGATGGTGTTGAAGGCACTTGGGAAGTCAAAGAACATAATACAGACTGCACTCTCTGCAAGTGCTCATATACTTTGTGCAACATGAACAGCAGTGCGTCTTCCCTACCTATCTTGGCATGGTAGGCAAACTGCAGGGGGTCAAGAAACCCCTGCGCCTGCTGCTTTAGCTGTGCCAGAACCACTTTCTCAAACACATCTTTCTCTCTGGCATCTTTCAGCAAAAGGGCTGCATTAGCCAGGCTAAGAGAACATTTGCTATTTGTAATTGTTAAGTACTCTACGTAAAATACAATCTCATCTCATATTTCATTGCAACAGCTTTTGCAAACGTCCATTACCCTTCTCCTTACTTCAAATTGAAAAATGTCATTGGATGCTCATTCCTGCACATCAATCCAAACACCCCCGTCTCATCAAGTTTCTTTTTTTCTTTTTTTTAACGGAGAGCACTTCCAGCTTGACATCCAAGACATCCCTAGGGAGCAACATAAGCTTTTTTAGGAGAGACGGGACCATTTTTATGCAATTGTTGAAAATGGGGTATACCTGCAAATACGTGGTAAATAAAGGGCTGTTTGAAAGGGGGTCATGTAAACATTGCCTTATATTTTCTTTAGGGAACATAGCACATATTCTGTCTGAAATGGGTATATGTTTGCATACACTATGCTTTTGAGATGTAAAACATTATTTTTGTTCAAAGCAAAACTACAAATAACACTGAGATGTACACTATATATACAAAAGTATGTGGACACCCCTTCACATTTGTGAATTTGGCTATTTCAGCCACACCCATTGCTGACAGGTGTATAAAATCAAACACACAGCCATGCAATCTCCATAGACAAACATTGGCAGTAGAATGGCCTTACTGAAGTGCTCAGTGACCTTCCACGTGGCACCGTCATAGGATGCCACCTTTCCAACAAGTCGGCCCTGCTAGAGCTGCCCCGGTCAACTGTAAGTGCTGTTATTGTGAAGTGGAAACATCTAGGAGCAACAATGGCTCAGCCGCAAAGTGGTAGGCTACACAAGCTCACAGAATGGGACCGCCGAGTGCTGAAGCGCGTAGCGCGTAAAAATCGCCTGTCTTCGATTGCAACACTCACTACCCAGTTCCAAACTGCCTCTGGAAGCAACGTCGCACAAGAACTGTTCGTCTGGAGCTTCATGAAATGGGTTTCCATGGCCGAGCAGCCGCACTCAAGCCTAAGATCATCATGCACAATGCCAAGCGTCGGCTGGAGTGGTGTAAAGCTCACTGCCATTGGACTCTGGAGCAGTGGAAACGCGTTCTCTGGAGTGATTAATCACGCTTCACCATCTGGCAGTCCGACGGATGAATCTGCGTTTGGCAGATGCCAGGAGAATGCTATCTGCCCCAATGCATAGTGACAACTGTAAAGTTTGGTGGAGGAGGAATAATGGTCTGGGGCTGTTTTTCATGGTTCAGGCCAGGCCCCTTAGTTCCAGTGAAGGGAAATCTTAACGCTACAGCATACAATGACATTCTAGACGAATCTGTGCTTCCAACTTTGTGGCAACAGTTTGGGGAAGGCCCTTTTCTGTTTCAGCATGACAATGTCCCCGTGCACAAAGTGAGGTTCATACAGAAATGGTTTTGTTGAGATCGGTGTGGAAGAACTTGCCTGGCCTGCACAGAGTCCTGACCTCAACCACATCGAACACCTTTGGGATGAATTGGACTGCGAGCCAGGCCTAATCGCCCAACATCAGTGCCCGAACATACTAATGCTCTTGTGGCTGAATGGAAGCAAGTTCCCGCAGCAATGTTCCAACATCTGGTGGAAAGCCTTCCCAGAAGAGTGGAGGCTGTTATAGCAGCAAACGAGGGACCAACTCCATATTAATGCCAATGATTTTGGAATGAGATGTTCAACGAGCAGGTGTCCACATACTTTTGGACATGTAGTGTATGTAGCATAGTTATGACAAACCTTTAGATAGGCAAAATGCATCTTGAATGGCCGTGGTTATTCCTCTCAGTGAGACCCCACACTGTAGTTGGAGAGCTGACAAGTCTCATCAGGCTGAGGGAGATGGCAGTCTGCGGTCGTCATGGTGAAATTTGCCATAGTCCAAAATGGATAAAAATTTGCTGCTCTGTCTCACACTCACAAAAGGTGCACCAAACTACATGTACCCAGAGATGAAAAAATATTGTAAACAACACTTTAGAATGGTGTCAACAATTTGCATCTTTTATATCACTTTGATGTTGATTGAGATAGTGGTTTTCCGGATGCTCAAAGTGCTTACATAGTAAGGGGGAGAGTAACCTCATCCACCACAGTCATTTTATGCCAGAAATCTATAGTTTTACACAATAGGTCAACACAATGGACGGCGAATAAATATAATACATTTTAAGTGCGGTCCTCCGGACCTCGGTGAAGACCGAATGCGGTCCACAGACAAAATTAGTTTGACACCACTGTATTCGATAGATAGCTCTCTATGATATGGCAGATCCAAAATCCAAAACACGCACGTTTTCTCAATAACAAATTATGGTCAATAATATCAAAGGCAGCACTGAAATCTGTATTTTTTGATGATCTCCTTGGTGAAAAAACACCCAAGTAGTATTTAGGAAAAAAATCTGGAACTGCTCCCTCTTACCTCTCGTCTGCCTTTTTGAAATATACCCTTTTCTGCATCACAGATTTGATGTACTCAACCATCACTCTTAGATGGGCATTCCTGCTCATCTCCTAAACCTATCACATACAAGATACAACACATCACCCTGTAACATACACAGTAGAAACTGACAGCCATCTTTGGCCACGTCATTCAGGGTCCTCTCTATGGCAGCACCATTCTGAATGGGCACTGTGTATTTAGAGTACTTCCATTTTAGACTGTTGATAGACTCCCTATGAGGGGATGTATTGTTATACATACAGTGGGGGAAAAAAGTATTTAGTCAGCCACCAATTGTGCAAGTTCTCCCACTTAAAAAGATGAGAGAGGCCTGTAATTTTCATCATAGGTACACGTCAACTATGACAGACAAATTGAGATTTTTTTCTCTCCAGAAAATCACATTGTAGGATTATTAATGAATTTATTTGCAAATTATGGTGGAAAATAAGTATTTGGTCACCTACAAACAAGCAAGATCTGGCTCTCACAGACCTGTAACTTCTTCTTTAAGAGGCTCCTCTGTCCTCCACTCGTTACCTGTATTAATGGCACCTGTTTGAACTTGTTATCAGTATAAAAGACACCTGTCCACAACCTCAAACAGTCACACTCCAAACTCCACTTTGGCCAAGACCAAAGAGCTGTCAAAGGACACCAGAAACAAAATTGTAGACCTGCACCAGGCTGGGAAGACTGAATCTGCAATAGGTAAGCAGCTTGGTTTGAAGAAATCAACTGTGGGAGCAATTATTAGGAAATGGAAGACATACAAGACCACTGATAATCTCCCTCGATCTGGGGCTCCACGCAAGATCTCACCCCGTGGGGTCAAAATGATCACAAGAACAGTGAGCAAAAATCCCAGAACCACACGGGGGTGTCACGATCGTCTGATGAATGAACGGACCAAAGCGCAGCGCGTTGAGTGAACATGATAACTTTAATAAAGTAAAGCACGTAAATACTAAACAAACGACGATTCGTGAAGTCCTCTGCTAAACTGACAGAAACGGAACAATAACCCACAATGCCCACAAGAACACATACAGAATAAATATGGCTCCCAATCAGAGATAACGAGCCGACAGCTGACACTCGTTACCTCCGATTGGGAGTCATATGACTAATCAACATAATTACAACACTTTGACACCCAACATAGAACCAAACCACATAGACTGCACACACCCTGGCTCAACATAATGAGTCCCAGAACCAGGGTGTGACAGTACCCCCCCCTAAAGGCGCGGACTGCGACCGCGCCTCAAAACCCCCAAACAGGGGAGGGCTGGGCGGGCATACCTCCTCGGTGGCGGTTCTGGCTCCGGCCTAGACCACCACCCCACCATCGTCACTACCCGCTTACGTAGGTTCCTCCAAATGACCCCCCACCGGTTTAAGGGGCAGCACCGGACTAAGAGGCAGCACCGGACTAAGGGGCAGCACCGGACTAAGGGGCAGCACCGGACTAAGGGGCAGCACCGGACTAAGGGGCAGCACCGGACTAAGGGGCAGCACCAGGATAAGGGGCAGCACCTGACTCAATGGCGGATCCTGGCTGGCTGGCTCTGGCGGATCCTGGCTGGACGGCTCTGGCGGATCCTGGCTGAACGGCTCATGGCGGGCTGAAGGATCTGGCTGCTCATGGCTGGCCGACGGATCTGGCTGCTCATGGCTGGCCGACGGATCTGGCTGCTCATGGCTGGCCGACGGATCTGGCTGCTCATGGCTGGCCGACGGATCTGGCTGATCCGGTCTGGCGGAAGGCTCTGGCTGATCCGGTCTGGCGGAAGGCTCTGGCTGATCCGGTCTGGTGGAAGGCTCTGGCTGATCCGGTCTGACGGAAGGCTCTGGCTGCTCCTGTCTGGCGGAAGGCTCTGGCTGATCCTGTCTGGCGGGAAGGCTCTGGCTGATCCTGTCTGGCGGAAGGCTCTGGCTGATCCTGTCTGGCGGAAGGCTCTGGCTGATCCTGTCTGGCGGAAGGCTCTGGCTGATCCTGTCTGGCGGAAGGCTCTGGCTGATCCTGTCTGGCGGAGAGCTCTAGCGGCTCCCGGTCTGGCGGACGGCTCTGAAGGCTCATGGCAGACGGGGCGGCTTTGCAGGCTCAGTACAGACGGGCAGTTCAGGCGGCGTTGGGCAGACGGACAGTTCAGACGGCGTTGGGCAGACGGGCAGTTCAGACGGCGTTGGGCAGACGGGGCAGTTCAGGCGCCCGTTGGGCAGACGGGCAGTTCAGGCGCCGTTGGGCAGACGGGCAGTTCAGACGGCGTTGGGCAGACGGACAGTTCAGGCCCCGTTGGGCAGACGGACAGTTCAGACCCCGTTGGGCAGACGGCAGCCTCTGGCCGTCTGAGGCGCACCGTAGGCCTGGTGCGTGGTGCCGGAACTGGAGGTACCGGGCTGAGTACACGCATCTCAGGGCTAGTGCGGGGAGAAGCAACAGGGCATGCTTGGCCCTGGGGGACGCACATAAGGCCTAGTGCGGAGAGCAGGAACAGGCCGGGCTGGGCTGGCGACGCGCACCGTATCTCTGGTGCGAGAGGCCGGAACAGGCCGGGCTGGGCTGGCGACGCGCACCGTATCCCTGGTGCGAGTGGCCGGAACAGGCCGGGCCGGGCTGGCGAAGCGCACCGTATCCCTGGTGCGTGGAGTAGGAACAGGCCGGGCTGGGCTGGCGACGCGCACCGTATCCCTGGTGCGAGTGGCCGGAACAGGCCGGGCTGGGCTGGCGACGCGCACCGTAGGCTTCGTATGAGGCTCAGGAACAGGCCGGGCTGGGCTGGCGACGCGCACCGTACACTTAGTGCGAGGGGCCGGAACAGGCCGTACCGTACTGGGGACACACACGACTGGCTGTACCTCGGGATTAGGAACGGGCCGGACCGGACTGGTTACACACCCCAGTACCTCTCGCCGTGCCTCTACACCTTCCTTCCCTGCCTTTCCCAGTCGCCCCCTTAACCTGGTAGCCTCCTGAATCCGTCCCTTCTCTGCCTCCGTCAGCCCCCTTAACCTGGTAGCCTTCTGAATCTGCCTTGTGGCAGCCTCCTGCTGCTCAGTCGCCCAAGCCATGTGCCCCCCCCCAAAAACTTTTTGGGGTTGCCTCCCGTCCTTCCGACGATGGCCCTGCTCCTCTCCTGCCAGGTTCTCCCCCTTCATCGCCCTCCGGTACCGGACGGCCTCCTCCTGGGTAATATGTCCCCAGCCGAGGAGGACATCCACCAACGTTCTCTCCTGACCCGGCGCCTCCTCCGATGTCCAGACCCTTTGCTCCTGGACGCGCTGCTTGGTCTTTCTTTGGTGGGTTATTCTGTCACGATCGTCTGATGAATGAACGGACCAAAGCGCAGCGCGTTGAGTGAACATGATAACTTTAATAAAGTAAAGCACGTAAATACAAAACAAACGACGATTCGTGAAGTCCTCTGCTAAACTGACAGAAACGGAACAATAACCCACAATGCCCACAAGAACACATACAGAATAAATATGGCTCCCAATCAGAGATAACGAGCCGACAGCTGACACTCGTTACCTCCGATTGGGAGTCATATGACTAATCAACATAATTACAACACTTTGACACCCAACATAGAACCAAACCACATAGACTGCACACACCCTGGCTCAACATAATGAGTCCCAGAACCAGGGTGTGACAGGGGGGACCTAGTGAATGACCTGCAGAGAGCTGGGACCAAAGTAACAACGCCTACCATCAGTAACACACTACGCCGCCAGGGACTCAAATCCTGCAGTGCCAGACGTGTCACCCTGCTTAAGCCAGTACATGTCCAGGCCCGTCTGAAGTTTGCTAGAGTGCATTTGGATGATCCAGAAGAGGATTGGGAGAATGTCATATGGTCAGATGAAACCAAAATATAACTTTTTGGTAAAAACTCAACTCGTCGTGTTTGGAGGACAAAGAATGCTGAGTTGCATCCAAAGAACACCATACCTACTGTGAAGCATGGGGGTGGAAACATCATGCTTTGGGGCTGTTTTTCTGCACAGGGACCAGGACGGCTGATCCGTGTAAAGGAAAAAATTAATGGGGCCATGTATCGTGAGATTTGGAGTGAAAACCTGGTGTGGCCTAGCCAGTCTCCAGATCTCAACCCCATAGAAAATCTTTGGAGGGAGTTGAAAGTACGTGTTGCCCAGCGACAGCCCCAAAACATCACTGCTCTAGAGGATATCTGCATGGAGGAATGGGCCAAAATACCAGCAACAGTGTGTGAAAACCTTGTGAAGACTTACAGAAAACATTTATTTGGAAATTATGGTGGAGAATAAGTATTTGGTCAATAACAAAAGTTTCTCAATACTTTGTTATATACGCTTTGTTGGCAATGACATAGGTCAAACATTTTCTGTAATAGAACCAATTAATTTTGAACATGATTTTCTGTTAACTAAACTTAAGGCTACAATTTATTATACTCCCGATGGAGTTTTTGTAAATATCCAAAATGATGACGTTCTAAACCAATTCGTGAGTAGGCAAAATGGAAACTGCCTCTGTTTCCCTGTCTATGCTGTCTCAGGTGCCAGACGTATTATGGACAGAGCGCTCCATCTACAGGGGACTGATAGACAGTGCCAGCCCAGTTACTGTGAAAGCTGATCCCAAAAAGAGACTCTAGTCTCGAGAGCTACCTTAAAAAAGGAAGCTCCCTCCAAAGTTTCTCTTCCCTTCTGAATTCCCTTCAGTGAATGTTAATCATAAAATAATAGACATTTAATAAGTGTGAAGCAGAAAGTGAATATCCAACAGAAATGTGAAATAAATACAGTGGGGAAAACAAGTATTTGATACACTGCCGATTTTGCAGGTTTTCCTACTTACAAAGCATGTAGAGGTCTGTAATGTTTTATCATAGGTACACTTCAACTGTGAGAGACGGAATCTAAAACAAAAATCCAGAAAATCACATTGTATGATTTTTAAGTAATTAATTTGCATTTTATTGCATGACATAAGTATTTGATACATCAGAAAAGCCGAACTTAATATTTGGTACAGAAACCTTTGTTTGCAATTACAGAGATCATACGTTTCCTGTAGGTCTTGACCAGGTTTGCACACACTGCAGCAGGGATTTTGGCCCACTCCTCCATACAGACCTTCCCCAGATCCTTCAGGTTTCGGGGCTGTCGCTGGACAATACCGACTTTCAGCTCCCTCCAAAGATTTTCTATTGGGTTCAGGTCTGGAGACTGGCTAGGCCACTCCAGGACCTTGAGATGCTTCTTACGGAGCCACTCCTTAGTTGCCCTGGCTGTGTGTTTCGGGTCGTTGTCATGCTGGAAGACCCAGCCACGACCCATCTTCAATGCTCTTACTGAGGGAAGGAGGTTGTTGGCCAAGATCTCGCGATACATGGCCCCATCCATCATCCCCTCAATACGGTGCAGTCGTCATGTCCCCTTTGCAGAAAAGCATCCCCAAAGAATGATGTTTCCACCTCCATGCTTCACGGTTGGGATGGTGTTCTTGGGGTTGTACTCATCCTTCTTCTTCCTCCAAACACGGCGAGTGGAGTTTAGACCAAAAAGCTCTATTTTTGTCTCATCAGACCACATGACCTTCTCCCATTCCTCCTCTGGATCATCCCGATGGTCATTGGCAAACTTCAGACGGGCCTGGACATGCGCTGGCTTGAGCAGGGGGACCTTGCGTGCGCTGCAGGATTTTAATCCATGACGGCGTAGTGTGTTACTAATGGTTTTCTTTGAGACTGTGGTCCCAGCTCTCTTCAGGTCATTGACCAGGTCCTGCTGTGTAGTTCTGGGCTGATCCCTCACCTTCCTCATGATCATTGATGCCCCACGAGGTGAGATCTTGCATGGAGCCCCAGACCGAGGGTGATTGACCGTCATCTTGAACTTCTTCCATTTTCTGATAATTGCGCCAACAGTTGTTGCCTTCTCACCAAGCTGCTTGCCTATTGTCCTGTAGCCCATCCCAGCCTTGTGCAGGTCTACACTTTTATCCCTGATGTCCTTACACAGCTCTCTGATCTTGGCTATTGTGGAGAGGTTGGAGTCTGTTTGGTTGAGTGTGTGGACAGGTGTCTTTTATACAGGTAACGAGTTCAAACAGGTGCAGTTAATACAGGTAATGAGTGGAGAACAGGAGGGCTTCTTAAAGAAAAACAAACAGGTCTGTGAGAGACGGAATTCTTACTGGTTGGTAGGTGATCAAATACTTATGTCATGCAATAAAATGCAAATTAATTACTTAAAAATCATACAATGTGATTTTCTGGATTTTTGTTTTAGATTCCGTCTCTCACAGTTGAAGTGTACCTATGATACAAATTACAGACCTCTACATGCTTTGTAAGTAGGAAAACCTACCAAATCGGCAGTGTATCAAATACTTGTTCTCCCCACTGTATATAGAGTAACATTGTTAGGGTGGACTAAAATTAAAACAATGCCTTCCAATAGGGAGAAAGTTATCAAGTTAGTTTTGTTTTGTTTTTAAACCTTGCAATAGGGGGAAAAGCAGAACATTGATTGAGAAGGTCTTCCTACTGGGAAGAAGAGCACCCTAGTTGAAGGAAACAGATATGGAGACTAATGAAAGTAACAAAGTGAATGGTAATATTAGTGACTTTCAGATAGCACTCTAATAATGCAATGTCTTAGAGTAAATGTTTCAATATAAGGTCACATGACATGATTGAGCATTGGGACTGATATTAAATTAGAGGCCGCCATCTGGTGTCTGGGTTAGAGATAAGTTTCCGTTGGAACAATAGATAGCTGCCAGTACACACTGAACTCAAACAGGCTGTAAGGGACACAGTGGGACATTTGGGACAGAGGTATGAATAATTAATTGAATAAGACATGTTTTTGACCATTTCCAATTATTATTACTCAATTCTATAGTTTGGGTAGCACCAGTGATTTAAGTAAGAAGGTAATGTCATCTAAAACAATTATCTGTTTTTCATTACGTGGAACTGTGTCCAGTGATTGAAGTAGATCAAAGTAAATGTTTTTAGTACCAAATATTGAGCTGATAAGCCAGCACCAACTCTTTGAAGGTCCTAGCAGATTTGTTAAACAACAGGTTTCATATTTTGACTAGTTTATGTCCCAGGGACAGTTTGTACAGAACTGTATGTCAATGCAACATGTCAAAATGACACTGACTACAAGAGAGGGGCTCTGGGATTGTTTACTTTAAAAGGTGCCTATTCAGCTTGACGGGACAATGTATCATCTGATGTGTCTGAAGTATAATTCTGTATATACATGGGTTCATCAAGACTTCCTGCCCAAGATGCAGTAAACTCGATTTAGATTAATACTTTTTTTGGACTGATTAAGATGTTTATTTTCTTTCTTCCAGGACTTATGGAATGTCCACTACCAAGTTTTTTTAATATGTTTGCCAATGGTTCTATGTCTCTCCCTTTGAGGGGCTTCCTGAGGGAGGTGCCTTAGGAGAGCAGTTATTGAGACTGTGTACTGTGCAGTGTAAAGGTGCCCGGATCCAGCTGTTGAGGGAGCTCCCAAATTAAGTAAGGCCTGGCCATTTTGTTTGTTTTTACCCTATGATTTTTACCACACAAACACCAGCACCCACACACAACCCACCTTGATAAGAAATGTACTGAAAAACACAATGTAAACCTGATACACTAAATGTTTGAAATGTTTGAAATGTCTTTAATTAATGTCTGAGGTACAGGGAAACAAACACTCACCTAATGGGGTTGAATGACCTCTGACCTCTGTCCTCTGTTCTGACTTCCTGGTGAGGCCTGATTACCCTCACTAGAAAGACTAGAGACATTGGGTGCGATTTAAATGGGCTATGTAAACACTAATAATTAGAAGAAGTTTATAATTTATCAATAGTCCTATGTGTGATTCGGAACAAGAGAAGGAGAGTGAGAGAGCGCTACCCCTGAATGTCTCTAGACTATTCCTTGAATTACCTTATGGGATACAATTAAGTTAAGATGGAGTCATCAAGGGTTGTAATTGTAATTGTATTTGTTATTTTGATTTAACAGGCAGTGTTGTTGTTTTTTTGGACCGACCTGAAACCTGAGTCCGAGCCAGCAACCTGTGCACAGCATCCAGTCGAAGCTATCAACTGCCTTTTCTCTAATGCCTTTTCTCTCAGGAGTGCGACATGAGTCCACGTGGAGTGAGCATGGAGAGATCCAAACTTCTCTCATGCTGCTGGTGTACTGGTAGGAAAATGGACAAGACGTAATGGACTGTAAAGGACAGTGGTGGCTCAGGTGAGAGAAATCGGGACATTATCAAGGGCCATCCACTTTGAACATGTGCTATTGGGAGGACAAACTGAAAAACGCCAAAAGAATGAGTGCCGGGAGGGAGGAGGGTGGTCAACCATGCCCGTAATTGATTTAGGCTTGTCCAAAAATGTTTATTTGGGGTATTAGGTTGATTGTGGAGGTCTTCACACTGCGAGATTTATAGTACTTTAAACTAGAAATGCATTGAGATACCGATCTGTCATTAACATGCCACACGCGACAAAAGCTCCAGCTGAAATGTTATTGCCAGAATCCTTAAATTAAATTTTGTAATGAAGCATATGTGTAACTGTATGAAGTGAAGGTCTTAAGTTAAAACATTCTACTGCAATGGTTTTACAAAGTACAAACCAAAATGATTGTCAAATCAAATCAAATCAAATTGTATTTGCCACATGCGCCGAATACAACAGGTGTAGACATTACCGTGAAATGCTTACTTACAGCCCTTAACCAACAATGCATTTATTTCTTAATAAAAAAGTAAAATAAAACAACAACAACAAAAAAGTGTTGAGAAAAAAAGAGCAGAAGTAAAATAAAATAACAGTAGGGAGGCTATATACAGGGGGGTACCGGTGCAGAGTCAATGTGCGGGGGCACCGGCTAGTTGAGGTAATTCGATGTTGCAGCTGTATAACTTTTTGAGGATCTGAGGACCCATGCCAAATCTTTTCAGTCTCCTGAGGGGGAATAGGCTTTGTCGTGCCCTCTTCACGACTGTCTTGGTGTGTTTGGACTATGATAGTTTGTTGGTGATGTGGACACCAAGGAACTTGAAGCTCTCAACCTGTTCCACTACAGCCCCGTCGATGAGAATGGGGGCGTGCTCAGTCCTCTTTTTTTTCCTGTAGTCCACAATCATCTCCTTTGTCTTGGTCACGTTGAGGGAGAGGTTGTTATCCTGGCACCACATGGACAGGTCTCTGACCTCCTCCCTATAGGCTGTCTCATCGTTGTCGGTGATCAGGCCTACCACTGTTGTGTCGTCGGCAAACTTAATGATGGTGTTGGAGTCGTGCCTGGCCATGCAGTCATGGGTGAACAGGGAGTACAGGAGGGGACTGAGCACGCACCCCTGAGGGGCCCCCGTGTTGAGGATCAGCGTAGCAGATGTGTTGTTACATACCCTTACCACCGGGGGGCGGCCCGTCAGGAAGTCCAGGATCCAGTTGCAGAGGGAGGTGTTTAGTCCCAGGATCCTTAGCTTAGTGATGAGCTTTGAGGGCACTATGGTGTTGAACGCTGAGCTGTAGTCAATTAATAGCATTCTCACGTAGATGTTCCTCTTGTCCAGGTGGGAAAGGGCAGTGTGGAGTGCAATAGAGATTGCATCATCTGTGGATCTGTTGGGGCGGTGTGCAAATTGGAGTGGGTCTAGGGTTTCTGGGATAATGGTGTTGATGTGAGCCATGACCAGCCTTTCAAAGCACTTCATGGCTACAGACGTCAGTGCTACGGGTCGGTAGTCATTTAGGCAGGTTATCTTAGTGTCCTTGGGAACAAGGACTATGGTGGTCTGCTTGAAACATGTTGGTATTACAGACTCAGTCAGGGACATGTTGAAAATGTTGGTGAACACACTTGGCAGTTGGTCAGCACATGCTCGGAGTACACGTCCTGGTAATCCGTCTGGCCCTGCGGCCTTGTGAATGTGGACCTGCTTAAAAGTCTTACTCACATCGGCTACGGAGAGCGTGATCACACAGTTGTCTGGAACAGCTGATGCTCTCATGCATGCTTCAGTGTTTCTTGCCTCGAAGCGAGCATAGAAGTGGTAGCTTGTCTGGTAGGCTTGTGTCACTGGGCAGCTCGCGGCTGTGCTTCCCTTTGTAGTCTGTTATAGTTTTCAAGCCCTGCCACATCTGACGAGCGTCAGAGCCGGTGTAGTACGATTCAATCTTAGTCCTGTATTGACTCTTTGCCTGTTTGATGCTTCGTCGGAGGGCGTAGCGGGATTTCTTATAAGTGTCCGGGTTAGAGTCCCGCTCCTTGAAAGCGGCCGCTCTACCCTTTAGCTCAGTGCGTATGTTGCCTGTAATCCATGGCTTCTGGTTGGGGTATGTACCTACGGTCACTGTGGGGACGACGTCATCAATGCACTTATTGATGAAGCCAGTGACTGATGTGGTGTACTCCTCAATGCTATCTGAATAATCCCGGAACATGTTCCAGTCTGTGCTAGCAAAACAGTCCTGTAGCTTAGCATCTGCGTCATCTGACCACTTTTTTATTAACCGAGTCACTGGTGCTTCCTGATTTAGTTTTTGCTTATAAGCAGGAATCAGGAGGATAGAGTTATGGTCAGATTTGCCAAATGGAGGGCGAGGGAGAGCTTTGTATGTGTCTCTGAGTGTGGAGTAAAGGTGGTCTAGAGTTTATTTTCCACTGGTTGCACATTTAACATTCTGGTAGAAATTAGGTAGAACGGATTTAAGTTTCCCTGCATTAAAGTCCCCAAATGAAGTGTTTGAAAGTGTCTGTGGTTTTAAGTGTTGATTTTGTTTACTTACTACTTTGATTGTAGATTTTAGCTTCATTATGATGATTATGAATGAAATGACATTCACTCCCGTTAATAGAAGTATAACCTTTATTATGATTTATTATAAGGATGTATTCTGACATAGAAGCTAAAATCTAAATGCTTACATTAAAATGTAATGATTATTATCACACAAGTGAAAAGAGGATGGAATGTTCAGGAAATTGTTATCTTGTGAAAAGACAGCTTGAAAATAAATGTGTCATAAATAATCTTTGGTTCCTGCCTGTGCTTGGTAAAGATATGAGGGTGGGGGCGACATGACCTCCTCCTTAGGACCATCTGGCAGAATGCCCAGAATATGTTTTTTAAGTTTTGGAGACACTGCCAGACACATGCCAGAACCAATCCTATGAGCTATGCCTATGTAAAGTGTCTGCAACCAGTATATAAGGGATAAGGGGACTGATCCAAAGAGAAGAGCTCCTGATCAACATGTGTACTTAGTGCATTGAGTTGGTTGGAACCTCTCCAGTTAACTGTTAATAAACAAGGATTCATTTAAGATTGACTTCGATTGTCCCATATGTAGAATTTCTACAACATGACCATCGGGTTCTTGGTCACCACCCTGACCAAGGCCCTTCTCCCCCGATTGCTCAGTTTGGCCGGGTGGCCAGCTCTAGAAAGAGTCTTGGTGGTTCCAAACTTCTTCCATTTAAGAATGATGGAGGCCACCGTGTTCATGGGGACCTTCAATACTGCAGACATTTTTTGGTACCCATCCCTAGATCTGTGCCTCGACACAATCCTGTCTCGGAGCTCTATGGACAATTCTTTCGACCTCATGGCAATTTACAAATCATGTCCAATCAATTGAATTTACCACAGATCTACTCCAATCAAGTTGTAGAAATATCTCAAGGATGATCAATAGAAACAGGATGCACCTGAGCTCAATTTCGAGTCTCATAGCAAAGGGTCTGAATCCTTATGTAAAAAAGGCATTTCTGTTTTTTGTTGTTGGTTTTTAACATTTGAAAAAATTTATAAAACCTGTTTTCACTTTGTCATTACGGGGTATTGTGTGTAGATTGATGATTTAAAAAAAAACATTTTAGAATAAGGCTGTAATATAACAATGTGGAAAATGTGAAGGGGTCTGAATACTTTCCGAATGCACTGTACAGTCGTGGTCAAAAGTTTTGAGAATGACACAAATACAAATTTTCACAAAGTCTGCTGCCTCAGTTTTGATTATGTCAATTTGCATATACTCCAGAATGTCATGAAGAGTGATCAGATGAATTGCAATTAATTGCAAAGTCCCTCGTTGCCATGAAAATGAACTTAATCCCCCCAAAACATTTACTGCATTTCAGCCCTGCCACAAAAGGACCAGCTGCCATCATGTCAGTGATCCTCTCGTTAACACAGGTGAGAGTGTTGATGAGGACAAGGCTGGAGATCACTCCATCATGGTGATTGAGTGCTTGAAATCATTGTTCTTCCTCTGTTAACCATGGTTACCTGCAAGGAAACACGTGCCGTCATCATTGCTTTGCACAAAAAGAGCTTCACAGGCAAGGATATTGCTGCTAGTAAGATTGGACCTAAATCAACCATTTATCGGATCATCAAGAACTTCAAGGAGAGAGGTTCAATTGTTGTGAAGAAGGCGTCAGGGCGCCCAAGAAAGACCAGCAAGCGTCAGGACCGTCTCCTAAAGTTGATTCAGCTGCGGGATCGGGGCACCACCAGTGCAGAGCTTGCTCAGGAATGGCAGCAGGCAGGTGTGAGTGCATCTGAACGCACAGTGAGGCGAAGACTTTTGGAGGATGGCCTGGTGTCAAGAAGGGCAGCAAAGAAGCCCCTTCTCTCCAGGAAAAACATCAGGGACAGACTGATATTCTGCAAAAGGTACAGGGATTGGACTGCTGAGGACTGGGGTAAAGTAATTTTCTCTGATGAATCCCCTTTCCGATTGTTTGGGGCATCCGGAAAACACCTTGTCCGGAGAAGACAAGGTGAGCGCTACCATCAGTCCTGTGTCATGCCAACAGTAAAGCATCCTGAGACCATTCATGTGTGGGGTTGCTTCTCAGCCAAGGGAGTGGGCTCACTCACAATTTTGCCTAAGAACACAGCCATGAATAAAGAATGGTACCAACACATCCTCCGAGAACAACTTCTCCCAACCATCCAAGAACAGTTTGGTGATGACCAATGCCTTTTCCAGCATGATGGAGCACCTTGCCATATGGCAAAAGTGATAACTAAGTGGCTCGGGGAACAAAATATCGACATTTTGAGTCCATGGCCAGGAAACTCCCCAGACCTTAATCCCATTGAGAACTTGTGGTCGATCCTCAAGAGGCGGGTGGACAAACGAAACCCCACAAATTCTGACAAACTCAAAGCATTGAATATGCAAGAATGGGCTGCCATTAGTCAGGATGTGGCCCAGAAGTTAATTGACAGCATGCCAGGGCGGATTGCAGAGGTCTTGAAAAAAAAGGGTCAACAATGCAAATATTGACTCTTTGCATAAACGTAATGTAATTGTCAATAAAAGCCTTTGACACTTATGGAATGTTTGTAATTATATTTCAGTATACCATAGTAACATCTGACAAAAATATCTCATAACACTGAAGCAGTGAACTTTGTGAAGATCAATACTTGTGCCATTCTCAACTTTTGACCACGACTGTACATCAAATGTTGTTTTCAGACATTACGTTAAAGGACATACATTTAATTACAACAACATCTAGCACATCATCCCTTGCAGTAAACAACTATTACATTTTTTAAATAAAAATACAACCATTAGGACAAAAGACTAAAGACAAAACACCCACCCACCCCCCACAGGACCCGGTTTACTGTCGATATCATAGCAGTAGTCCACAGCTCAACACTTGTCTCTTTAGCACCTTGCATACGGGACACAGAAGGTTCCATGTTAGCAATGTCCAAAAATGAAAGCGCCCCCATTGATACCCAGGCAGAGAGTAAAGCTCTTGCCAAAGTAACGCAACCATCTTTTTGGTTGCTGTAATTCCAGCAAGTAGGCTACACCACTGCTGTCGTCCTCACCTCCAAGCGTCCTGGATAAGCGCGTCTGCTAAATGACTAAAATGTCAAATGTAATAATCTTTGGATGCCGACAGCAGTCGCTCCATTGGAAGACATGCAGTAGCTTGGACTGTAGCCTACAAAAGCCTATTCCTGCTCTTTTCCTGCAATCCATCAAACGCATTTTGTGCATCATCATGGTGGTCTCTCACTTGTGGTCGGATTCGCTCAGGCGGAACAAATTTAAATTCGAGCTTTTTTTCAATGCTGATTTGAATGTAATTGACAAAACAGAAATGAGTCACAAAAAAATGTCACATTCTTTCTGAATTGAAAAGTAATCCTAGAAGTAATCATGTAATTTTTCAAAAGTATCTGTAATCGGATTACAATATTTTTGCTGGTAACATAACGGATTACAGTTACAGTTTTTTTGTAATCCGTTACTCCCCAACCTGCAGGTGTGATATGCTGAGGCAGTGACGAGAGTAGTACAGGAAGATGGGTCCAGGGCGAGTGATCCGAAGAGGCTCCCTGTGAGTTGACCGAGGCCAATAGAGAGTGATAGGAATAACGTGTTTCAGTAAAGTTGGCTTCTTAGCGTTCATAGCCATGGTTATCAACTGTAACGCAGAAATGGAACATAAATCACAGCAAATAGATATTGTGTTGGCAGGTGGTTTTAATGGGTGTAGGGGTAGCTGGTAGGGCAATTATTCTTCCCGGATTTACACTCCAGTAGAGTAGGTGGCGGTGTATGCACCTTTCGGTTTGGTTGCGATCCGCCTATACACATTTTAAGAAGAAGAAGTCGGATCATGTTTTTTATGTCAACGCTGCGCTAGGGAAGGGAATTAGGATTGGAAACAGTCGTTGGAGGTAGCTGTTGATACAATCGAGGTAAGGTCAAGCTAGGTCGCTATAATATTATTTGTCAATATAGCTTCATATAAGAGTAACTATTTGACTGCAATAAAATGTCGAAGTAGAATTTCAAGAATCACTGAGCGTTAGCAGGCTAGTTTGTAGCTAGCTAGCTCACAACCAATTACATGAACCTAGCTAGCTACAAACGTTGGAGACGTCAAGACGGCCTAGTACTAGGATAGTTGGTGGAAATCCAGCTTTAATTGGATTTCCCATTTCCAATTCCAATAGCCTACCGTATCTGCTTGATTAGCAATACATCAGCTCGTTTCATTTGGTAGCTAAGCTCCAAGAATGCCAGCAAGGAATGACAAAAAGATAGCTATCTAGCTAAGTAACGTTAGTACTGAATGAGTTATACTTAGCTAGATAGCTATCTTTTTGTCATTCCTTGCTGGCAATCTCTGCTTGGTTTTGAAGTACAGTAGGAAACCCATGCGAAAAGTGGATATCACAGACTCAAGGTGAAGGTAAATGTACATCATATCGGGAACACCAACTAACGTTTGTTGGTTATTATCATTCCCCAGGGCATCTTTATTTTTCACAGTTCGCGCAAGTAGTCAGTGGTAACTACCATTACCGGTTTAGCTGGGTCATCCTACAATGCGGTGCCTTTTCTGTCCCCAGGAAATAGCAGTTCATATTTTGGGTGCTTAGAGCGCAGAATAACTGATGCATTTACGAACGCGCAACACCCGTTCAATATGACCGGTGTCAGTAAACGTCGGCAAAAAAACGTAATTAAACTGTTGCCAGCCGCACAGTTACCATCACCAACGCTCTAGATAACATAAAAACTATGGAACTCCGTTTGGGTCTTTCCGTGTCAAAAAAGATACACGTCAAATAACACTATTTGAAGCGTCAAATAAGCTTGTTGACCAATCAGGACCTGAATATGACTTCACATCACATAATAATTTAACACGTTCATTCGTTTTTACGTAGTTATTACACATTGATTACACTATCACTCCTATTTCATATGTCACAACGATTCACCGATACGTATGCTATGATGCTGATAAAGTTTTGACTCGTGCAGTGTTGCCAACTCCTCAGTATGGAAAGTAGCTATTGTCTGTCCTAAAAGTTGCTAGAAGTCGCTAAATCACGTCGTCACCTAATTTGCATAATTGTGCATGTAATTGTGATGGACGCTGTAGGAGAGAGGAATAACGTCGTGGGAGAGACAAAAAGTTAGTAAAAAGATGCAGGAGGACTGGGCCGCCTGTGAGTGCTTTGGTGCTGGTCAAAAAAAGCTAGCTAGCTGATGGATGCAAACAATGTTCTTCCCCAAAAACATAGCAAAACGACAATCTGTTTCAGTAGCTATAGTTAGCTAGCTGACTATCTAGCTAGGTGTCATAATCTAAAATACCCCTAATTTATAAGACAGTTATTATTTGGTTAATGGTGGGCACTTATGTGAAGCTAGCCACAATAAGGATTAGCCTCGATGGTGGAATTTGCGGTTCACCTTCAAACTAAAAGTCTCAATGAATGTGACGCAAATGAATTCAAATAGTGGAATCATGCCATAATGGAGTAGATCATGCTAAACGAGGTTGGAATGTTCAACAAAAGTCAATAATTTGTTAATTTGGAAATATCTGTTGAAATCACACTCGATGTATTAGACTTTAGAATTGCATTGGGGGCATACTTATTTCACTGTACAGCCTTACCTATGATTGTGGATCAATGACATGGGGTATCAGTCTACTAAGTGACACCTAGAGAGCATTAGTTTCTATTGATCATTGTTTTCAGGCTTGTTGCATTGGTGCTAGCTAGGTACCAAGCTAAAGCTAGCTAGCTAACCCAGAAGTTGCTAATAACATCTGTATCAAAGATATTTGCAAACTGTTTTGATCCTGCTCGTTTGATCCTGATCTAATTTCAAATGCTCACACAGACGTTTTCCCAATCGATCGAACAAATAATGCCTTATTACCAACGCAGGATTGTACAGCTTTGACAGTGATCGTAATGGTTGCACTTGGCTTGCACGTGCAAATTCAGCACACACAACATTCTATAATAGGATTGTGTTATTTGACGTGTCAAATTAAAAGCTTATTTGACGTGTCAAATAGTGTTATTTGACGTGTATCTTTTCTGACACGCAAAGACCCACACCGCGTTCCATAGAAAACAGCCTAACCAGGTCTGCTAAGGTGAGTAAAATGGTCGGAGTGAGGTATGATCTCATTTATGTCTGGAAGTAGCTAGCAAACTAGCCAACTTTAGCCAGTTAGCTTGAGTGCTTAGCTGTGTTCGAATACTCATACTAACCGCACTATTTGTGACGTAAATTGAGTGTATAGTATGCTTATTGGTCATAGTATGGATATAGTTAGTATGCCAAAAGTTCCCGGATGTCATACTACATTCGCCAAAATACGAAGTATATAACAGCTGTGTTCGAATATCCATACTAACATACTGTATACTACATACTTAATGAGTATATACTACATACTATATACTATTAGTTCATTTTAGTATACTGTAAACAAACTGTATCCTTTCAGTTGAGCATACTAGCGCTTCACCTGTCTACCTGAAGTTGGTGCTGTTGCTATGCAACCTCTTGCTAGCTTGTTAGCATTACAAATTACTAGCTAGACATTTTACGACTTCGGGTGTGGTATTAAATTCAATCTGGAGTGCCAGATTGCGCTCTGGGTGTTTGTAAATTCAGAGCGTTGTCAGATTGTCCGTTTTGTAAATTCAGAGCGTTCAGAACGCACATTGGACACTCTGGCCGAGGAGTATGGTTGATCCGAGCGTTCTGACCTTGCTAGCTACTTCCATACACAAATGAGAGAACACCTAACTCTGACCATTTTAATGGCCCCAGCAGAGCTGGTTGTGCTGTGTTCATGTTATCCAGAGCATTGGTGACTGTTTATTTTTATTTTTTTATTTCACCTTTATTTAACCAGGTAAGCCAGTTGAGAACAGGTTCTCATTTACAACTGCGACCTGGCCAAGATAAAGCAAAGTAGTGCAATAAAAAACAACAGAGTTACATATGGGGTAAAAAACATAAAGTCAGAAATACAACAGAAAATATATATACAGTGTGTGCAAATGAAGCAAGTTATGGAGGTAAGGCAATAAATAGGCTATAGTACAGAATAATTACAATAGTATTAACACTGGAATGCTAGATGTGCAAGAGATTATGTGCAAATAGAGATACTGGGGTGCAAAAGAGCAAAATAAATAACAATATGGGATGAGGTATTTGGGTGGGCTAATTTCAGATGGGCTGTGTACAGGTGCAGTGATCGGTAGTGCTCTGACAACTGATGCTTAAAGTTATTGAGGGAGAAAAAGAGTCTCCAGCTTCAGAGATTTTTGCAATTCGTTCCAGTCATTGGCAGCAGAGAACTGGAAGGAATGGCGGCCAAAGGAGGTGTTGGCTTTGGGAATGACCAGTGAGATATACCTGCTGGAGCGCAGACTACGGGTGGGTGCTGCTATGGTGACCAATGAGCTAAGATAAGGCGGGGATTTGCCTAGCAGTGATTTATAGATGGCCTGGAGCCAGTGGGTTTGACTTGACGAACATGTAGTGAGGACCAGCCAACAAGAGCGTACAGGTCACAGTGGTGGGTAGTATAGGGGCTTTGGAGACAAAACGGATGGCACTGTGATAGACTACATCCAATTTGCTGAGTAGAGTGTTGGAGGCTATTTTGTAAATGACATCGCCGAAGTCAAGGATCGGTAGGATAGTCAGTTTTACGAGGGGCATGTTTGAGCAGCATGAGTGAAGGAGGCTTTGTTGCGAAATAGGAAGCCGATTCTAGATTTAACTTTGGATTGGAGATTCTTTATATGTGAGTCTGGAAGTTGAGTTTACAGTCTAACCAGACACCTAGGTATTTGTAGTTGTCCACATACTCTAGGTCAGACCCGTCGAGAGTGGTGATTCTAGTCGGGTGGCGTGCCAGCAGCGTTCGATTGAAAAGCATGCATTTAGTTTTACTAGTGCTTAAGAGCAGTTGGAGGCTACTGAAGGATTGTTGTATGGCATTGAAGCTCGTTTGAGGTTTGTTAACACAGTGTCCAATGAAGGGCCAGATGTATACAAAATGGTGTCGTCTGCGTGAGGTGGATCTGAGAGTCACCAGCAGCAAGAGCGACATCATTGATATACACGGAGAAAAGTGTCAGCCCAAGAATTGAACCCTGTGGCACCCCATAGACTGCCATAGGTCCAGACAACAGGCCCTCCGATTTGACACACTGAACTCTATCTGAGAAGTAGTTGGTGAACCAGGCGGGGCAGTCATTTGAGAAACCAAGGCTATTTAGTCTGCCAATAAGAATGCGGTGGTTGACAGAGTCGAAAGCCTTGGCCAGGTTGATGAAGATCGGCTGCACAGTACTGTCTATTATCAATCGCCGGTTATAATATCGTTTGGACCTTGAGCGTGGCTGGAGTGCACCCGTGACCAGCTCGGAAGCCGGATTGCATAAGCGGAGAAGGTACGGTGGTATTCGGAAATGGTCGATGATCTGTTTGTTAACTTGGCTTTCGAATACTTTCGAAAGGCAGGGCAGGATGGATATAGGTCTGTAGCAATTTGGATCTAGAGTGTCACCCCCTTTGAAGAGGGGGATGACCGCGGCAGCTTTCAATCTCTGGGGATCTCAGACGTTATGAAAGAGAGGTTGAACAGACTAGTAATAGGGGTAGCGACAATTTCGTGGCTAGTTTTAGAAAGAAAGGGTCCAGATTGTCTAGCCCAGCTGATTTGTAGGGGTCCAGATTTTGCAGCGCTTTCAAAACATCAGCTGTCTGAATTTGTGTGAAGGAGAAGCGGGGGGCATGGGCAAGTTGCAGCAGAGGGTGCAGAGTTGGTGGCCGGGTTAGTGGTAGCCAGATGGAAAGCATGGCCAGCTGTAGCAAAATGCTTGTTGAAATTCTCGATTATTGTAGATTTGTCGGTGGTGATAGTGTTTCCTAGCCTCAGTGCAGTGGGCAGCTGGGAGGAAGTGCTCTTATTCTCCATGGACTTTACAGTGTCCCAAAACTTTTGGAGTTAGTGCTACAGGATGCAAATTTCTGTTTGAAAAAGTTAGCCTTCGCTTTCCTGACTGCTTGTGTATATTGGTTCCTAACTTCCCTGAAAAGTTGCATATCGCGGGGCTATTTGATGCTAATGCTGTACGCCACAGGATGTTTTTGTGCTGGTCAAGGGCAGTCAAGTCTGAGGAGAACCAGGGGCTATATCGGTTCTTAGTTCTGTATTTTTGAATGGGGCATGTTTATTTAAGATTGAGAGGAAATTACTTTTAAGGAACAACCAGGCATCCTCTACTGACGGAATGAGATCTATATCCATCCAGGATACCTGGGCCAGGTCAATTAGGAAGGCCTCCTCGCTAAAGTGTTTTAGGGAGCGTTTGACCGCGGACCCGTTACGGACGCAGGCAATAAGGCAGTGATCGCTGAGATCCTGGTTGAAGACAGCTGAGGTGTATTTAGAGGGTATGTTAGTCAGGATGATATCTATGAGGGTACCCATGTTTACGGATTTAGGGTTGTACCTGGTAGGTTCGTTGATAATTTGCGTGAGGTTGAGGGCATCTAGCTTGGATTGTAGGATGGCTGGGGTATTAAGCATATCTCAATTTAGGTCACCAAGCAGTACAAACTCTGAGGATAAATGGGGGCAATCAATTCACATATGGTGTCCAGGGCACAGCTGGGGGCTGAGGGGGTCTGTAGCAAGCGGCAACAGTGAGAGACTTATTTCTGGAAAGGTGGATTTTTAGAAGTAGAAGCTCAAACTGTTTGGGCACAGACCTGGATAGTATGATAGAGCTCTGCGGCTGTCTCTACAGTGGTGCAACTCCACCCCCTTTGGCAGTTCTATCTAGACAGAAAATGTTATAGTTGGGGATGGAAATTTCAGAATTTTTGGTGGCCTTCCTGAGCCAGGATTCAGACACTGCTAGAACATCAGGGTAGGCAGAGTGTGCTAACGCAGTGAATAACTCAAACTTAGGAAGTAGACTTCTGATATTTATGTGCAAGAAACCAAGACTTTTGCGATTACAGAAGTCATCAAATGATAGCGCCTGGGAGTAGGAGTGATACTGAGGGCTGCAGGGCCTGGGTTAGCTTCTACATCACCAGAGGAACAGAGGAGGACTAGAATAAGGATACGGCTAAAGGCTTTAAGAACTGGTCTTCTAGTGCGTTGGGTACATAGAATAAAGGGGGCAGATTTCTCGGGTGTTATAGAAAAGATTCAGGGCATTATGTACAGACAAGGATATGGAAGGATATGAGTAAAGTGGAGGTAAACCTAAGCGTTGGGTAACAATGAAAGAGATAGCATCGCTGGAGGCATCAATTGAGTCGGTCTCCACGTGTATGGGGGGAGGGGCAGGTTTAGCTAGGCTGGGGGGTCTACAGGTTTAGGCAGGTTTAGCTAGGCTGGGGGGTCTACAGTGATATAGTACAATTAGAAATAACCGAAACAACAATAAACTAACCATGTTTGGGCTGAGGCTAAACATAAACAGGATGTAGTACCGTAAAAAGGAACAGTCCAGCAGATATCAGCTGTATAGCTAAGTTATCATAAGGTCCGGTGGTGAAGCACTAGTAAGAGGCCACGGCTAGCGTGTGCTAGCGGGCCAGGGCTAGCAGATGGATGGAATCTTCGTGGTTAACGTCGTAACCACATCAGACGATTTCGTCGGCAAACCAGTCGTGTAGGATCGGCGGGGCTCCGTGTCAACACTAGGTGGTCCCGTCCGGTTGACAGAGAGGTAGATAGCCGGGAGATGGGCGATGGGCTTAGCTCAGGATGATTAGCCAGACCACAGCGTCCGTTTTGTTGTAGCTGGCTGGTGGTAGCTAGCTGGTAGCGATGAATCCGGAGTTAAAGGTCCAGTGATTCAGTGATTCCGGCGGAAAAACTGATATGTTCTGGGTCGATAACGCTCTGCAGACTGGCCAAATATCCGGTGATCAATGTCCAGTGATTCAAATTAATCCGCGAAAAAAAATCCAATGTTCTGGGTGAAACACCGCTAGCTGCGGCTAATAGCAAATAGCAAGAAGCTAGTTAGCTGGCTAGCTAGTTTCAACTGGAGATTCTAGATTCTAGATAAAGGTAAGTCAATAATAGAATCCGTTCCACGTTGAGTGAGGCGGGTTGCAGGAAAGTATATCTTGTAGAAGGATGAAAAGTCTGATAGGGAAATATGTACGAAAAATGTACGAAAAATAGGGTATTTACAGGCTATTTACAGACAGACGATAAAAACACAACTGCACTACTACGCCATCCTGTAACTGTGCTGCTGGCAACAATTTAATTACGCATTTTTGC
>NW_025537792.1:0-27563 GCF_020615455.1 Coregonus clupeaformis | reverse complement strand
CAGTGGGGAAAAAAAGTATTTAGTCAGCCACCAAGTGCTAAAGTTCTCCCACTTAAAAAGATGAGAGAGGCCTGTAATTTTCATCATAGGTACACGTCAACTGCGGCGACAGACAAATGAGGATCCAGAAAATCACATTGTAGGATTTTAATGAATTTATTTGCAAAATTATGGTGGAAAATAAGTATTTTGGTCAATAACAAAAGTTTCTCAATACTTTGTTATATACCCTTTGTTTGGCAATGACACAGGTCAAACGTTTTCTGTAAAGTGTTCACAAGGTTTCAACTGTTGCTGGTATTTTGGCCCATTCTTTCATAACAGATCTCCTCTAGAGCAGTGATGTTTTGGGGCTGTCGCTCAAACTACGGACTTTCAACTCCCCTCCAAAGATTTTCCTATGGAGGTTGAGATCTGGAGACTCCAGGGACTTTTGAAATGCTTCTACGAAGCCCTAGGTTGCCCAAGGCGGTGTGTTTGGGGATCATTGTCATGCTGAAAGACTCCAGCCACGTTTCATCTTCAATGCCTTGCTGATGGAAGGAGGTTTTCCCTAAAATCTCACCGATACATGGCCCCATTCATTCCTCTTTCCTTTACCCGGATCAGTCGTCCTGGTCCCTTTGCAGAAAAACAGCCCAAAGTATGATGTTTTCACCCCATGTTCAGTAGGTATGGATGTTCTTTGGATGCAACTCATGCATTCTTGTCCTCCAAACACAACGAAGGTTGAGTTTTTACCAAAAAAAAGTTATATTTTGGTTTCATCTGACCATATGACATTCCTCCCAATCCTCTTCTGGATGCACTCTAGTAAACTTCAGACGGGCCTGGACATGTACTGGCTTAAGCAGGGGACTACGTCTAGCACTGCAGGATTTGAGTCCCTGGCGGCGTAGTGTGACACTGATGGTAGGGCTTTGTACTTTGGTCCCAGCTCTCTGCAGGTCATTCGACTAGGTCCCCCGTGTGGTTCTGGGATTTTGCTCACCCGTTCTTGTGATCATTTTGTACCCCACGGGGTGAGATCTTGCGTGGAGCCCCAGATTCGAGGGAGATTATCAGTGGTCTTGTATGTCTTCCATTTCCTAATAATGCTCACAGTTGATTTCTTCAAACCAAGCTGCTTTACCTATTGCAGATTCAGTCTTCCCCGGCCTGGTGCAGGTCTACCACTTTTGTTTCTGGTGTCCTTTGGACAGCTCTTTGGTATCTATAGTGGGAGTTTGGAGTGTGACTGTTTGAGGTTGTGGACAGGTGTCTTTTATACTGATAACAAGTTCAAACAGGTGCCATTAATACAGGTAACCAGTGGAGGACAGAGGAGCCTCTTAAAGAAGAAGTTACAGGTCTGCGAGAGCCAGAAATCTTGCTTGTTTGTAGGTGACCAAATACTTATTTTCCACCACCAATTTGCAAATAAATTCATTAAAAAATCCACTACAATGTGATTTTCTGGATTTTCCTTTTCTCAATTTGTCTGTCATAGTTGAGCGTACCTATGATGGGAAATTACAGGCCTCTCTCATCTTTTAAGTGGCGAGAACTTGCACAATTGGTGGCTGACTAAATACTTTTTTGCCCAACTGTAACTGACTAAAATCTAGGTTTTCCGCAATTATAGTTCAACTATGGTTAGGTTGCTTAGATTGATAGAACAGTCAGTGTTTTGTGATGTAAGACTGGGATTTAGAGTTGCGTCTTCTAATTGAAAGACTCACTTATTCAATAGGAATAGTGGGACGAGTTCGAGAGTTCATTTTTTGTGTCAATGATTTTGGGAGTTTAAACCACTGTGAATGGGATTGTGAATTTGGAATATTGAATTGAATATGGATATGAATTGAATGTGCTTGTCAATCATGGCAAGTGTTTGTTTTATTAACTATAGCCTGATCAGAAAGCGACAGTTACATAAATGACAGCGGACTGCTAATCATCAATAGAGCTGTGGCAATGATTTGAATTTCAAAGATAACAAGAGGAAAAGTGATTCTTAATAGGGAAGTGAGAATTAAAGAATTGTTAAGGTAGACTGAATGAAATTAATGTATTTTAATAATAGAATAACTATACTATAGTTAATTCTGGTGGTTTGTGAATAGACTTTACTAATGCAATGTTTTAGTTCGCGTAAAAGAGAGTTGTACTTAAGCAGAAGTCTGAATAGTTGAATGGAAAGACATTTATTTCGACTAATTCTAATTTTATTACTTTATTCTATAGTTTGCATAATACCAGTGACGTATGCAAATAGTTAATGAATTCTAAACCGATAGTTTGTTTTAGATACGTGAACCAGTGGATTGCAAGTAGCTTGAACTATTATGCCGATGGGATAGCACCAACTTACTTGTGGGTTCCTAGATTTGTTAAACAACAAATGTATATTTTAACCAATATTAATGCAATAGGCTACAATTATAACATTATCAGAAAAAAGGCACAAAGCTAATGAGAAACAGCTATTACCTATGTCATTGATCCAGTAATGACACCAGGATAATAGTAATAAGGAAATCTAGGTAGGAGAATTAAGGATAGGGACTAGCTATTAGATTAGGGGAATAAATGCCGAGACAAAGATTAGAGAGAGAACAGATACAAAATTCAGATACGGGAAAACTAGAGTATGTCAATACACCTGAAGGGTTTTTTGAAAAGTAAGCGTAACTAGGATATTGATCGGGGAAAATAGGGTGTGTGTCACGATCGGTCAGGGAGAGACCAATGCGCAGCGTTGAAGGTGAACATATTTCTATTTATTAGGTATGATCACACGATCAAAATAACAGACGAAAACGTGATGTCGAACGGTTTAACATCAAACCAAATAAGAACAAGAAACCACAAACACAAAGTGAAAGACAGACGGTTAAATATGCTCCCAATCAGAGACAACCAGCTGACACTCGTTGCCTCTGATTGGGAGTCACTCGAGGCCAACATAGAAATACAAACATAGAATTACACACCCTGGCTCAACATAACAGTGTCCCCAGAGCCAGGGCGTGACAGTACCCCCTAAAGCGCGGACTCCGACCGCGCCAACTAAATACCACAGGAGGGACCGGGTGGGCACTCCGCCTTGGCGGCGGATCCGGCTCGGGCCTGATCCCCACTCCCTCTCCAACCCCCCAAAGTACCCCTGGTCCGGTCTGGCCCGCTGGCCGGGAGCTGGACTGCACACTGATGGAGCGATTGCTCTAGCTCGCGTAACGCATCTGACCGGTGCGGACCAGGCACCAGTGGAACAGGCACGGCCGTGCGGACCGGCGACGCACACCACTGGCTTGGTGGGGAGCAGGAGCGGACCGAGCCGGGCTGACCAAACGCACCACTGACTTGGTGCGGGGAGCAGGAGCGGGCGGACCGGGCTGGCGAGCGCACCACTGACTAGGTGCGGGGAGCTTGGATAGGCGGACTGGGTGACGACGCACCACAGACTCGGTGCGGAGAGCAGGAACGGACCGGACAGGGCTGACGAACGCACCACAGACTTGGTGCGGGAGCAGAATGGGCCGGACAGGGCTGGCGAAACGCACCACAGACTTGGTGCGGGGGCAGGAATGGGCCGGACTAGGCTGACGAAACGCACCACAGACTTGGTGCGGGGAGCAGGAATGGGCCGGACTGGGCTGGCGACGCCGCACCACAGACTTGGTGCGGAGAGCAGGACCGGGCCGGACAGGGCTGACGAAACGCACCACTGACTTGGTGCGGGGAGCAGGAATGGACCGGACCGTACTGGGGACACACACCACTGGCCCTACACCGGGATCTGGAACGGGCCGGACCGGACTGGCAACACACGCCAGTACCTCTGCCGTGCCTCTACATCCTCCATCCCCTCTTCGACCAGTGGCCCCGTAACCTGGCGGCCTCCTCTGGCAACCGCTGGACCGCTCTATCGCGGCCTCCTGCTGGTCCGACGTCGTGAGCCCCCCTAAAAATTTTCTCGGAGTCTCTCTTCCCCGTGGCCCAGGCCTCGATAATTCTCGCCCAACTCTCGCTCTTCTGCTTCCCAATCTCCGCCATTCAGCTCCTCATTCGCTTGACCCAGTCGAAGCTCTGCCTCCACTGTTGCCAAGTCCACCCACTCTGCTCCCTCACTAGGCTGCTTGGTCCAGTTCTGGTGGTTTCTTCTGTCACGATCGTCAGGAGAGACCAATGCGTAGCGTTGAAGGTGAACATATTTCTATTTATTAGGGTATGATCACACGATCAAAATAACAGACGAAAACGTGATGTCTACGGTTTAACACAAACCAAATAAGAACAAGAAACCACAAACACAAAGTGAAAGACAGACAGTTAAATATGGCTCCCAATCAGAGACAACCAGCTGACACTCGTTGCATCTGATTGGGAGTCACTCAGGCCAACATAGAAATACAAACATAGAATTACACACCCTGGCTCAACATAACAGTGTCCCCAGAGCCAGGGCGTGACAGTGTGGTCTAGTGACCCGAGACTAAACAAACCACTGGGAATATACCCAAGCACAGGAAAGCGAGAGTGGTTTTATAAATTGGAGGTAACTTACAGGAAATAATGAGAAAGATAAAGAAAATAATATAATATTAAAAGTAGGGGCACAAGGGATAGAAACACATTTATTGGAAAGAAGCAGAGTATGAAGATATACTAGGAAGAAGGATACCATTGATTGAGGAATATAACAACTTTTAGCTGAGAAAGCTAACAGAAATAATTGACTTTGCATCCTAATATAAACACTGAACCAAACATAAGATTAGCAACAGGAAGGCCACGATGTCACGGTTTCGGCCGAGGCTGCCTCTCTCCCTTGTTCGGGCAGGCTTCGGCGTTCGTTGTCTCCGGAATACTAGCTGCCACCGTTGTATGTTTCATGTTCGTTTGCTTTTGTCTGATTGTTGTCACACCTGTTTTCATTTAGTGTCATTAGTGTCCTATTTAGTTCTCGTTGTGTTTGTCAGGTGTTGTGTGTTATTGATTTTTGTCAGTCGTGTATTTCGCTCGGTTGAGCTTCTCCACTGCGCTGAGTTATTACACACCTGTTTGTGCGCTGTTGTTTCCGTTTCGCCTCGTGCGTATTTCGCCTTCGGGCAAGTTTGTCCGTTTGCCGTGTTTTGGCATTACTAAAGTCTGTTGGATTATCCGTCTCAAGTCCTCGCGTTTGATTCCACCACTGCACCCACAGCACGCTTTCGACAGAATAACACACCACAATGGAATCAGCAGGAGCCGCAGCAGCCCAGGCGACTCTGGAGGACAGGGTCCGGGAACAAGGTGACCAGATCCTGCAGATGGGGACCGCACTGCAGGAGGTGATCACCACCATCCGAGGCTGGGGGACGCCTCCACCGCCACCCTCCATGCCAGCACCATCGGCCAGTCAGCCTATTCCCGCACCCAGAACCCCGAGGAGTCCGACTCTCGCTCCCGAGGGCTTACGATGGACCGCGACCGGGTGCCAGGGTTTCCTTCTCCAGGTGGAGCTGTACCTGGCCACCGTGCACCCGCGCCCTCGGGACATGAGAGCGTGTCCGCCCTGATCTCCTGCCTGTCCGGGGAAGGCGTTGGAATGGGCCAACGCGGAGTGGAGGAGGATCGACGCGGACACCATAACTTACGACGGGTTCTCCCGCCGCTTCAAGGCGGTGTTTGACCATCCCCGGAGGGAAAGGCGGGGGAGCGTCTGGTCTTCCTCCGGCAGGAGGAGGAGTGCTCAGGAGTTCGCCTCGATTCCGTACTCTAGCGGCAGATGCAGGGTGGAATGATCGGGCCCTCGTCGATCACTACAGGTGTAGTCCACGAGAGGACGTCCGTCGGGAGCTGGCCTGTAGGGACACCAGCCTCACGTTCGACCAGTTGGTCGACATGTCCATCAGGCTGGATAACCTGCTAGCTACCCGCGGACGTTCCGAGGGGGTCCGTCCATTTCACCCTCCAGCGCTTCCCGAGCCGTGCCCCATGGAGCTCGGGGCGCTGGCGCTAGAGAGAGGAGGGGTCGGCTTACTAGGGGGTCCATCCCCTGCACCAACTGTGGTCGGGGAGGACACACCGCGGCTAGGTGCTGGGGATGGCCTCCTAGGGGAGAGGACGACAGGTCCCGCACTGGGATTCCCCTCCAGGTGAGTAGGCGCTCCACTCACCCAGAGCTCTCTGTTGCACATTTTTGTATGCCTGTGCGTTTTCCACAGGTAGCACCTCATTCCCAGCATAGGGCGCTGGTGAGATTCAGGCGCGGCTGGGAATTTTACTTGATAAGAAGTTTTGTTTAGCTTTAGGGATTCCTCTTCTTCCTGTTGATGTTCCTTTCCCGTTCATGCCCTAGATAGCCGTCCGTTGAGTGCGGGCTTGATCAGGAGGTCACTGCGCCACTTAGGATGTGTGCGCAGGGGGTCATCAGGAGATGATTCAGCTATTTCTGATTGACGCTCCTGCGTATCCGGTGGTGCTGGGCATGCCCTGGTTGAGTACCCATAACCCATCCATTTCGTGGCAGGAGAGGGCTCTGATGGAGTGGTCTGCCCAGTGTGTGGGTAGATGTTTAGCGTTTCCGTGAGGGGCTACCTCGGTGGAGAGTCCAAACCAGGCGCCCGCATTGCACGTTCCCCCTGAGTATGGGGATTTGGCTATTGCGTTTAGTAAGTCGAGGGCGACGCAGTTGCCGCCCCATAGGCAGGGAGATTGTGCGATAGACCTCCAGGCAGGAGCTGCGCTCCCACGGAGCCATGTGTATCCTCTGTCTCAAGAGGAGAAGAAAGCTATGGAGACTTACATGAGACGAATCTCTGAGACAAGGATACATCGGCCTTCCACTTCCCCCGCGTCCTCGAGTTTCTTTTTTTGTGAAGAAAAAGGATGGTGGTTTGCGCCAGCTGTGCATCGATTACCGTGGTCTCAATCAGATTACGGTGAAGTACAGTTATCCACTCCCACTGATTGCGACCATGACTGAGTCGTTGCATGGGGCGCGTTTCTTCACTAAATTAGATCTCAGGAGCGCGTACAACTTGGTGCGCATCAGGGAGGGCGATGAATGGAAGACAGCCTTTAGTACCACCTCGGGCCATTACGAGTATCTGGTCATGCCATACGGGTTGATGAATGCTCCGTCAGTTTTCCAATCATTCGTGGATGAGATCTTCAGGGACATGCAGGGGCAGGGGGTGGTTGTGTACATAGATGACATTCTCGTGTACTCGCCTACCCGTGTCGGAGCATGTGGCCCTGGTGCGTAGAGTGTTGCGGAGGCTGGTGGAGCACGACCTGTATGTGAAGGCAGAGAAGTGTCTGTTTTTCCAGGAGTCGGTCTCTCCTTTTTTGGGGTATCAGTTGTCTCGCGTCAGGGGGTGAAGATGGAGGTAGACCGGGTGTCGGCCGTGCGTAATTGGCAAACACCAACCACTGTGAAGGAGGTGCAGCAGTTTTTGGGGTTTGCAATTACTACCGGAGGTTTATCCGGGGTTTTTGGACAGGTGGCAGCTCCCATCACGTCTCTTTTGAAGGGGGTCCGGTGCGTCTGCAGTGGTCGGCCGAGGCGGACAGGGCGTTTGGGAGGCTGAAGGACCTGTTTACCTCGGCCCGGTGCTGGCGCATCCGGATCCCTCTGCCGTTCCAGGTAGAGGTGGACGCGTCAGAGGCCGGTCTAGGAGCCGTGCTTCCACAACGGTCTGGCGCGCCACCTAAACTCCGCCCCTGTGCTTTTTTATTCTAAGAGCTCCCGAGTCCGACGGAGCGGAACTATGCGTAGGGGACAGGGAGCTGTTAGCCGTGGTACAGGCCCTTAAAGGTGTGAGGCACTGGCTTGAGGGGGCTCAACACCCTTTCCTCATTTTGACGGACCACCGTAACCTGGAGTACATCCGGGCAGCGAGGGAGGCTGAACCCTCGCCAGGCAAGATGGAATATGTTCTTGACCAGGTTTACTTTTAAGATCACGTACATCCCTGGGTCACAGAACGGCAAGGCAGATGCGCTGTCTCGGCGGTATGACACGGAGAGAGGTCCGTGGAGCCCACTCCCATACTGCCGGAGTCGTGTCCGGTGGCACCGGTAGTGTGGGAGGTCGATGCTGAACTCGAGGCGAGTCGCACTCGACCCTAGTCCACCACAGTGCCCGGAGGGTCGGAAGAATCGTTCGCTCGAGGTTCAGGATCGATTGATCTATTGGGCTCACACGTCACCCTCCTCTGGACATCCGGGTATCGGCGGACAGTGCACTGTCTTAGTGCCAAGTACTGGTGGCCACGTTGGCAAGGGATGTGAGGGTTTATGTTTCCTCCTGCTCGGTGTGCGCCCAGTGTAAGGCGCTGGACATCTGCCTAGGGGTAAGTTACTACCCCTGCCCGTGCCACAACGACCATGGTCCCACCTCTCGGTGGATTTCCTTACTGACCTTCCTCCTTCACAGGGGAATACCACTATACTGGTCGTTGTGGACCGGTTTTCTAAGGCCTGTCGTTTACTCCCCATGCCGGGCCTTCCTACCGCCCTGCAAACTGCCGAAGCCCTATTCACCCATGTGTTCCGGCACCAGGGTACCCGAGGATATTGTGTCTGATCGGGGTCCCCAATTTACCTCCAGAGTCTGGAGGGCCTTTATGGAGCGGTTGGGGGTCTCGGTGAGCCCTCACCTCGGGGTTACCACCCGAGAGTAATGGGCAGGTGGAACGTGTAAACCAGGATGTGGGCAGGTTTCTTAGAACATACTGCCAGGACCGGCCGGAGGAGTGGGCAAGGTACGTTCCCTGGGCCGAAATGGCCCAGAATTCCCTACGCCATTCCTCCACTAACCCTAACCCCTTTCCAATGTGTGTTAGGTTACCAGCCGAGTTCTGGCACCCTGGCAGCAGAGCCAGATCGAGGCTCCTGCGGTGGATGAGTGGGCGAGGCGCTCGGAGGAGACATGGAACGCTGCACACGTCCACCTGCAGCCGGGCCCTCCGACGTCATAAGGCGAGCGCCGATCTCCACCGCAGTGAGGGACCGGTGTACGCACCTGGTGATCGAGTCTGGCTCTCTACCAGAAACCTGCCCCCTCCGCCTGCCCTGTCGGAAACTGGGTCGAGGCGGTTTGTAGGGGCCATTTAAAGTCCTGGGAAGGTTGAACATAGGTGTGTTATAAATTACAGCTACCTGTTGAATATAAGAGTATTAACCCCTCGTTCCATGTGTCCCTTCTCAGGCCGGTGGTAAGCTGGCCCACTCCAGAGAGTGAGATCAGGGGAGACTCCTCCGCCCCCATTGGACATCGAGGGGCACCGGCGTACTCCGTGAGGTCCATCTTGGATTCGGAGACGTCGGATGGGGGGTCTCCAGTATCTAGTGGAGTGGGAGGGGTACGGTCCGGAGGAGCGGTGCTGGGTGCCGAGGAGAGACATTTTGGACCCGTCTCTCCTGACGGAATTCCATCGTGGGCACCCGACGCACCTGCTCCGTCCGCCCTCGGGTCGTCCCCGAGGCCGAGTCGGCGCACGTCTGGAGCCGCGCGTCAAGGGGGGGTACTGTCACGGTTTCGGCCGAGGCTGCCTCTCTCCTTTGTTCGGGCAGGCTTCGGCGTTCGTTGTCTCGGAATACTAGCTGCCACCGTTGTATGTTTCATGTTCGCTTTGCTTTTGTCTGATTGTTGTCACACCTGTTTTCATTTAGTGTCATTAGTGTCCTATTTAGTTCTCGTTGTGTTTGTCAGGTGTTGTGTGTTATAGATTTTGCTCGTCTTGTATTTCGGCTCGAGTTGAGCTTCTCTCCACTGGCGCTGGAGTTATTCGCACCTGTTTTGTGCGCTGTTGTTTCGCTTTGCCGCGTATTTCGCCTTCGGGCAAGTTTGTCCGTTTGCCGTGTTTTGGCATTACTAAAGTCTGTTGGATTATCCGTCTCAGTCCCTGCGTTTGATTCCACCACTGCACCTACAGCACGCTTTTGACACACGAATACAAGGAGTAGGGATGGCAGGAACATCAGTAGAAATCATGAAGAGAAGGTTCCCAGAGAATAAGGAAGATATTGGATAAATCTCTGATAAATGGAGGGGGAAAAAACAGAAAAATAGCAACAAAATGGCCAAAGGAGGGAGCATTTGATGGGGCGGTGTGTGAGGAAATGGATACCCTAATAAACAACTATAAAACAGGAGAGAGAGGGGAGAAAATAAAGAAGAAGAAAGAGAAATCTTGAAAATATTTTGGGAGGAAGGAAAGAGTTGGAGTGACAGCATAGCCAAAGCTAGAAGGATAATAATGGAGAGGAAGGGTGAACCGAAAAAGGCTGGCTTAACTACATCATCACAATACACAGAAGGGGGGCAGTACTCTCAGGTCACAGGTCTAGTCTCAATAACAGGGAATGTAGAGATAGAAGGAGAAAAAGGGAAGCAACAGCCTTCCACACCAAAGAAAGGAAAATAATCAAATGTAGATATAGACTGTTATGGAGGACTGAAGAGTATGTTAAACAAATTGGGAAATGATGGGATAGATGGACAAGATGTTGATGGACAGAGCAAGTGGGATGATGCAAGTAATGAGGAGAAGGATTACTTTATCCTATCCCAGGTATTCCTTAAAGAGGTGGGGTTTCAAGTGTCTCCGGAAGGTGGTGGGTGACTCCGCTGTCCTGGCGTCGTGAGGAGCTTGTTCCCACCATTGGGGTGCCAGAGCAGCGAACAGTTTTGACTGGGCTGAGCGGGAACTGTGCTTCCCGCAGAGGTAGGGGGCCAGCAGGCCAGAGGTGGGTGAACGCAATGCCCTCGTTTGGGTGTAGGGACTGATCAGAGCCTGAAGGTACGGAGGTGCGTTCCCCCTCACAGCTCCGTGAGGCTTAAGCACCATGGTCTTGTAGCAGATGCGAGCTTCAACTGGAAGCCAGTGGAGTGTGCGGAGGAGCGGTGACGTGAGAGAACTTGGGAAGGTTGAACACCAGACGGGCTGCCGCATTCTGAATGAGTTGAAGGGGTTTTAATGGCACAGGCAGAGAGCCCAGCCAACAGCGAGTTGCAGTAATCCAGATGGGAGATGACAAGTGCCTGGATTAGGATCTGTGCCGCTTCCTGTGTAAGGCAGGGTTGTACTCTCCGAATGTTGTAGAGCATGAACCTACAGGATCGGTCACCGCCTTGATGTTAGCGGAGAACGACAGGGTGTTGTCCAGGGTCACGCCAAGGCTCTTCGCACTCTGGGAGGAGGACACAACGGAGTTGTCAACCGTGATGGCGAGTTCATGGAACGGGCAGTCCTTCCCCCGGGAGGAAGAGCAGCTCCATCTTGCCGAGGTTCAGCTTGAGGTGGCGATCCGATCATCACACTGATATGTCTGCCAGACATGCAGAGATGCGTATTCGCCACCTGGTTATCAGAAGGGAAAGGAGAAGATTAGTTGTGTGTAGTCTGCGTAGCAATGATAGGAGAGGCCATGTGAGGATATGACAGAGCCAAGTGACTTGGTGTATAGCGAGAATAGGAGAGGGCCTAGAACGAGCCCTGGGGGACACTCAGTGGTGAGAGCACGTGGTGCGGGAGACAGATTCTCGCCACGCCACTTGGTAGGAGCGACCGGTCAGGTAGGACGCAATCCAAGAGTGAGTCGCAGGACGTTACTGGATGGAGTGGCCTTTGACATTTATAGGCCAGTACTATGGCAAACTCTGAGAATGGAGTATCCAGCCAAGATATACCTTAAGGCACTGAGAGGGGAGCCATTGGGGGATAAAGAAAACCCGGCAGGTTACCTGAAGGACCAGCTCCAAAGGTGGCTACAAGAAACAGAAAAAGATCCAGAGGGGGATCCACTGATGACAACACTGTTCAGGACATCATTGATGGAAGCAATGCCAACGCCTATCAGAAGCAAACTGGAAGATGTGGTGGGACTAGTGTCAAAGTCACACAAAGAGTTCTGTGACCATGTTATTCACGCAGTGGAAAAATATACAGGAAGGACGAACAGAAACGGACAGTGCAGGGGAGAGATATTCAGAGAAAACTGACACGGATGCAGCTGGAAGAGCTGACAAGAAAGGACAAAAATAAAACACAAGCTCCAGTGATCGCTCCAGCGCCGCCGGAAGAGGGCACCATGGCACCTGTCATCCAGGGAGGTCAACAACCACTGCCTCAACCACAAGGCCAAAGAGCTCCTGCCTTATCAGTAGTGAATGTGTACACACGACAATCCCCTAGACAGTGGCAAAACAAAAATAACAAAAATAGACCAAGGAATCGATGGTACCGACCACAGCAGCAGACACACCAGAATGGTGGACCAGGAAGACCAGGTGTCTGCTGGAGGTGCAATCAATCAGGACATACAAGAGGGACATATCCTACCAAGCCGTGGTGGCCTAGGCAACCACAACAGGGTAATTGGCAAGGACATGGGCCCAGCTTAGTTGAATGGCAGCAGTCTCAGACACAGGCTCCACAGGGCCCAGTGAACCCGTGGGGAGGACCAAATCATGGATACTAGGGATGCCCAGGGAATCCTAAAGGGGAGGGTCAGCTAGTGGCAGTAACTATGCAGACTGATGAAGAACCTGTGCTGCAGGTTCAGGTGAAGAATAGAGGCACCCCAATGATGATAGATACTGGAGCAACTTACTCATGTGTAAGTCCAAATTATGCCTCTCACCTCCCCATGTCAGGCAAAAATGCAAAGACAGTAGAATTTTCATGAAAAACGCAGTTAATACATATGACAGTTCCAGTAAAACCAGAAACAGGAAAAAGCTACATGTATACCTATATTAGTATTAGAACAAACTCCAGTTAATCTAGCAGGAAGAGATGCACTGTGTAGAATGGGGGTCCAAATTAAATGCACATCAGAGGGACTAATATGTTCAGGAAGGTATGTCCACAGATGATGATGGCTACAGACAAAACAGCAAATGTATACTGGATAGGGAACATAGAATCACCAATACAAGAGGTATTAAAGAAGTGGGGAAAATGTATCAGGGCTAAAGTTCAAGAAATGAGATTACCAAAATCAGGCTATCATTGTACACTGTAATTTGATTCATATCAAAATAATTTGCTAGAACAACTATGGTTAAGGAAGGCATGAGGTAAATCAGCTTCCATGAGATCGCAATATTTATAATAGGAAAACAAGGGTCACCAATGGAAGCACAAGATACTCTAGGATCTGATATCATACAGACCTGGTTCATAACACTTTTAGTGGCCAAGGGATAACAGCCAATGCTGTTGTTTACTTTTTTGAAGGCATGAATCACGATGTGAATCATGTGTCCAAAGGGGGAGTACTGGTTAAAACAGAGTGACTGTAACAGGCCACCAGTACTAAAGGCAGACAAACTGAAGTGGAGATTGGTTCATGACCTGAGAGCAGTAAATGAAGTAGTTCAGGAAAAAGCAGAAGGTGCCTAATCCACACACACTGTTAACAAACGTTCCACCAGAGGCAAAATGGTTCTCAGTGGTAGACTTATGTGGAGCATTTTTTAGTGTACCCTTGGCATGAGAAAGTAGACACTTGTTTGCATTTACTTACAAAGGACAGCAATTTATGGAGTACAGTGGAATTATTGTCATGTTTGTTTATAGTTAAAACGTTTGGGTGGCTGATTAAGATGTACTCTAGTAAATGTTAATGAAATGTACATTTTCTGTTCCAGGAGAATGGGAGTTTCAATATTTCTCTTTGGAATGTTTCCTGAGACTGTGAGCTGAGGAGAGCAGTTAGTAAAACTCAGCAATCGTGTAATTAGGCCGTTAGAGGGAGCTACCAAATTAAATAAGGCCATTTGTTTGTTTTTGCCCAACGTTTCACCAGCACACACGACCCACCTATTATTAAAATTTGTAGTTGGGTAGGGTTTTATTTTTGGTTTCATAGGGTAGAAATAATACACCTTAAAGGGCACATAAAGTACATTTTTGGAAGTTTATATTGCCAGAGTTTTAAGTACACACATGTACATTCTCCCGATAAGAAATGTACTGAAAAAACCCAATGTAAACTTGGTACGCAAAATGTTTGAAATGTTTAAAATATCGTTAAATAATATCTTAGTTAAAGGGGAAGGAAAGGGAAAGAGACATTCACTTACATGGGGTTGAATGACCTCTGACCTTTGTTCTGACTTTCTGAGATGAGGCCTGATCACCCTCCCTAGAAAGCTAGAGACATTGTGTCAGATTTATATGTAGTGTGAAAACACTAATAATTAGGAAGAAGCTTATAATTTAGCAATAGGCCTATGTATGATTCATACCATAACAAGGACAGAGAAAGAAAACTAGCCCTGACACCTGTCGCTAATACATTTTCCTTTTCCTTGAATGACCTTATGAGATACAAGTAAGTTAAGGTGTTATCAAGGGTTATTATTCTAATTTGATTTGGTGTTTTGTTTTTTGGGGCCTTACCTCTGGCACTAATGAGTTATCGCATGCAAGCTAACAGAAATACGCCTTCGTGAGTAAACAACATGTGACACCGAAGGATGTTAATCATGTACATATAATGGAGTAACTGTGTAGGTTGTGTAAGCATGACTATGCATTTGTGTCTGTATAGAAGGAGAGCTCCGAATCAGGGAAAACAGATGTTCTGCAGATCATCTCGGCTTTCGTTGTTTCGTGTAATAAAAGTATATTTTCATTCTACAAAAACTCTGGAAGAACATTTGATTTTTAACAAGTATAGTGATAATTATCCACGACACTACAAATGCAAATCAATTTATAACATTTTTGACATGCGTTTTTCTGGATTTTTTTTGTTGTTATTCTGTCTCTCACTGTTCAAATAAACCTACAATTAAAATTATAGACTGATAATTTCTTTGTCAGTGGGCAAACATACAAAATCAGCAGGGGATCAAATACCTTTTTCCCTCACTGTATCTAGCTAGCAGTGACAATCATTTTAGCATATAATAATAATAATAATAATAATAATATATAATAATAAGCCATTTAGCAGACACTTTTATCCAAAGCGACTTACCGTCATGCGTGCATACATTTTTACGTATGGGTGGTCCCGGGGATCGAACCCACTACCTTGGCGTTACAAGCGCCGTGCTCTACCAGCTGAGCATATTTCCTACTGAGATTACTGTTCTAAAACATGTTCTTGGGTTTAAAATAATAAATACTGAAACTTTCAGATGAAGTTTGTGAGTGAATTAAACATGTTCAATTGCTTGCATTAGCTTTTTCTCTCACTGCCCTGAGTTTAAGACAAGGGTTTAGCTGTCTTGGAATTAAGAACATTTCCAATAACTTTATTTCAAGAATGTAATTTCTTCTTAACGTTTTGCTTAAGGAGAAATACAAGAAATAGCACAAGTACATTTCCAAGAACCTTTTAGAGGAATAGCAACTTTGCTTAACTTTCTTCTTAAGTCTATAGTTAAGGAAAAAATAGCAGTTAAGAATACATTTCTTCTTAAGAAGGTTTTGTGAATCTGGGCACAGGTGTGAGAAGACTCACTGGCCAATCAAAGGCTTTAGTCCACTGGCACTGGAGTGTGTGTGTGTGTGTGTATCTATGTACGTGTACACGTCTTTGTCAGAGAAGTCTACCATTGGAAGAGAGGAGAAAGAAAGAGAGTTAGAAAGAAGATGAGAAAAAACTCAATCTGAGACAGAGATGCTATTTGTATTTGTATTTATTTTTATTTTATTAGGGGTCCCCATTAGCTGCTGCCAAGGCAGCAGCTACTCTTCCTGGGGTCCAAACATATTAAAGCACTTACATTACATATAAAACAAAATATAAAAACAGTACATCATATGACATTATTACACCACTACCTATCTACAATGCAAAATGTTTAATACCACCATACAACAATATCACAATGTGTGCGTATGCATGTCCGTACCTTTGTGTGTGTCTCTTCACAGTCCCCGTTGTTCCATAAGGTGTATTTTTACCTGTTTTTTAAATCTGATTCTACTGCTTGCATCAGTTACCTGATGTGGAATAGAGTTCCATGTAGTCATGGCTCTATGTAGTACTGTGCGCCTCCCATAGTCTGTTCTGGACTTGGGGACTGTGAAGAGACCTCTGTTGGCATGTCTTGTGGGGTATGCATGGGTTTCCGAGCTGTATGATAGTAGTTTAAACAGACAGCTCGGTACATTCAGCTTGTCAACACCTCTTACAAAAACAAGCAGTGATTTCATCAATCTCTCTTCCACTCTGCGCCAGGAGAGACTGACATGCATGTCATTAATGTTAGCTCTCCGTGTACTTTTAAGGGCCAGCCGTGCTGCCTGTTCTGAGCCAACTGCAATTTTCCCAAGTCCCTCTTTGTGGCACCTGACCACACTACTGAACAGTAGTCTAGGTGCGCTCAAAACTAGGGCCTGTAGGACCTGCCTTGTTGATAGTGTTGTTAAGAAGGCAGAGCAGCGCTTAATTATGGACATACTTCTCCCCATCTTAGCTACTGTTGTATCAATATGCTTTGACCATGACAGTCTACAATCCAGGGTTACTCCAAGCAGTTTAGTCTCCTCAACTTGCTTAATTTCCACATTATTCATTACGAGATGTAGTTGAGGTTTAGAGTTTAGTGAATGATTTGACCCAAATACAATGCTTTTAGTTATCAGATCCTATAAACAGCAGAGAGAAGAGAGGATCTGATGTGGACTACTACAGCAGAGACAGAGAGAGAGAGAATCTGATGTGGACTACTACGGGAGAGACAGAGAGAGAGAGAGGATCTGATGTGGACTTGAACTGGAGAGTCAGAGAGAGAATCTGATGTGGACTAGAACTGGAGAGACAGAGAGAGAGAGGATCTGATGTGGACTACTACAGGAGAGTCAGAGAGAGAGAGAATCTGATGTGGACTACTACAGGAGAGAGAGAGAGGATCTGATGTGGACTTGAACTGGAGTTGTTAACTGATACAGACTTTTCGGAGTTTAAACACTGTCTTTGAGTTAACAAACTTCACATATGCACACGCATCCCTCCCTCCCTTCCTCCCTCCCTCCAACCCCCCTTCTCCCTCTTTCTTTTCCAGAGCAGATGAAAGACGGATGGATGGAGAGACATGATGATGATAGAGTGGTGATGATGGGACTTGATTGGAGGAGTGTAATCATGAAGGAAGGATAAATGGAGATGTCCCCCTGAGATGGAATCCGTCTGCTGGAAAGTCTGGAGCTGTCAATCAAACTATGTCTGGCCTCTGACTGGTCGATACGCTCAGCAGGCGATTGACAGAGTACAATACAATGGCTATCACACACACACACACACACATCCACTAATCCTCCCAGAGTGGGCAATGAGAACCCCAGACAGAAATGGACAACGGGGGGAAGTGGGGCGGGGGGGAGAGTGAGAGAAGAGAGGGCAGGGGTGATTAGAGGAGTGCATAAGGCAGCATCCTGTTCTATGCTGGTTAAATCTGCTGTAATCCTCTGTGTCGGCTGGAGGGTTGTTACAACTGCCTCTCTCTCTCTCTCTCTCTCTCTAACTTCTTACCTCCCTCCCTCTTTACCCCTCCCTCCCTCCATCCATCCCTCCCCTCTCTCTATCTTACCCCTCCCTCCCTCCATCCATCCCTCCCTCCCTCCATCCCTCCATCCCTCCCTCCCTCCCCCCCCTCCCCCCTCCCTCCCTCCCTCCCATCTGTTGGTGTCTCAGAGGTCTTGTTAGAGAATCAGTTTCCAGTGTTTATTACAGCCTGTTCTAAACCCTACCCCCAGACTCGCCCAAATACCACCCCCCCTCCCTGACTGGAACGAATTGCAAAATCTCTGAAGCTGGAGACTCTTATCTCCCTCAATAACTTTAAGCATCAGTTGTCAGAGCACCTTACCGATCACTGCACCTGTACACAGCCCATCTGAAATTAGCCCACCCAACTACCTCATCCCTATATTGTTATTTATTTTGCTCTTTTGCACCCCAGTATCTCTATTTGCAATAATCTCTTGCACATCTAGCATTCCAGTGTTAATACTATTGTAATTATTCTGCACTATAGCCTATTTATTGCCTTACCTCCATAACTTGCTACATTTGCACACACTGTATATATATTTTCTGTTGTATTTCTGACTTTATGTTTTTTTTACCCCATATGTAACTCTGTGTTGTTTTTATTGCACTACTTTGCTTTATCTTGGCCAGGTCGCAGTTGTAAATGAGAACCTGTTCTCAACTGGCTTACCTGGTTAAATAAAGGTGAAATAAAAAATAAAAAAAACACCCCTCCCGCTCCCTCCCAAATAGCAGCACCCCAAGGGCACCTTCAACACCTGCCACAGACGCTCAAGGGCACTAACCACCCCCTCCACGTACCCGATCAATTCCCTACTGAACTACCTAGTTCACACCCTAGGGAGCGAGCCAGAGTAACCTTACTCACGCGCTTCTCTGGGTCTAATGGTGTAGTGCAGACAGTCAGACAGCACTATTCTTCCTACCACAGGTATCCTGTGAAGCGGAGGTACATCCAGTCTTGACTAGGCTGTAATAGCAGTTTAGGCCCAAGGGTAGTATTGCTTGGCATAATGAAACTAGCAGAAAAAACTGAGCAAGGGAATACAGGGAAGTGAGGGCATAAATACACAGGTGAATCAGATAGACACAGGTGACACCAATAGGAAGATGGTTAGTCCCGACTGTGAGTGAGGAGGTGCCTAAGGTTGTCGGAGGATGACACCTAGTGGGTCGCTCCAGAACAGTGAACTCCTCTTTTAACAGTGCCCCCCCGACGAACGGTATCAGCCCTGGGTCCAGAATGTCCCTCCTGGGCACCCAGGACCGCTCCTCCAGCCCACAACCCTCCCGGTCCACCAGAAATTGGAGACCCCTCCGGCAGTCCAGGATCTGGTCCACAGTAAAAGCCAGCTGCCTTCCAACGAGGCACAGCGGGGGAACAGGACGAGGAGGGGGAACCAGGGGACAGGTGGCGACGGGCTTGAGGAGGGACACATGGAATGTGGGATGCACCAGCATGGTGGGGGGAAGTTCCAGGCAGTAGGCCACTGGGTTGACTCGCCGGACCACTCTGAATGCCCCGACGAACCTAGGGGACAGCTTCCTGGACTCCACGCGGAGGGGAAGATCCCGCGTGGAGAGCTAACACCCTCTGTTCCGGGTGAAAGACTGGGGCCGGGCGACGCCTGCGGTTGACCTGATGTTGAGACCTGACCGAGGCCCACTTAAACGCCGCCCGTACCTGCCTCCAGGTGCGGCGACAGCGACTGATGTGGGCCTGGACCGACGGGACCGCCGCCGCCTCCTCCGCTTACTCAGGGAATAGGGGAGGTTGGTACCCGCATTGGCACTGGAAGGGGGACAGGCTGGTGGACAAGCAGAGAAGAGTGTTGTGGGCATACTCCGCCCATGCCAGTTGCTGACTCCACGTAGCTGGGTTGCTGGAGGCATAGCACCACAGCACCCCCTCCAGATCCTGGTTGATACGCTACGTCTGCCCGTTCGACTGGGGATGGAAGCCGTAAGACAAGCTGACGGAGGCGCAGAGGCAGGTGGCGAACACCTTCCAGAACCTGGAGGCGAACTGAGGGACCCGATCCGACACCACATCTTGGGGAAGGCCATGGACCCGGAAAACGTGCTGCACCACTAACTTAGCCGTCTCCTGGGCCGACAGGAGATGTGGGACCAGGGGCGCTCGGGGATAGGCAGAGGTTGGAGCAGTCCTGCCGTGGGCTGATGCGTGCGCGCACCTGGCAAGCAGCCACGATGGCGCGCTTATCCCCCTCAGCAGATGGCCACCAGAACCTCCTACGCAGGAACTCCAAAGTCCTGGCGCCCCCCGGATGGCTGGTGAGGTTGGACGCATGCACCCACTGAAGCAGTCGTGAACGCGCCGCCTTGGGTACGTATATCCTCCCGTTGGACCTCTGCCTGGATCGGGCTCCCGCCGTAGTGCTGCTCCGACCAGCCTATCCGATTCACAACAAAACTGGGGCAGCAATCAGGCGTTGGGGTCGAACTGCCGGGAGAGCGCTCAGGCTTGGTGTTCTTCGACCCCGGACAGTATGAGATGGTGAACCGAACCTGGTGAAGAACAATGCCCACCTGGCCTGGCGCGAGTTGAGCCTCTTGGCCCCCCTGAATGTAGGCTAAGTCCTTGTGGTCAGTCCATACGACGAATGAATGGGCGGCCCCCTCTAGCCAATATCTCCACTCCCCAGGGCGAGCTTGACCGCTAGCAGGTCACGGTTCCCCATGTCGTAATTCTGCTCTGCCGGGACAGCCGAAGGGAGAAAACGCTGCTTCAGCGCATCAAATGCGTTCCTCGCTTCCGGGGTCCAGGCGACGGAGCGTACGCTCGTCTGGGTGAGGGCTGTCAGGGAGCGGCTAGGGAGCTAAAATTGCGAATGAATCGCCCATGAAAATTAGCGAACCCTAAAAACCGTTGTAGTTGCTTGAGGGATGAGGGCTGGGACCAATCCAGTACCGCTCTGACCTTGGCTCGGTCCATCCGTAGGTCCCCCTGGGTGACGATGAACCCCAGGAAGGAGACTGTCTCAGTGTGGAACACACACTTCTCCGCCTTGATGTAGAGCTGGTGACGGAGAAGGCGTTGGAGGACCTGCCGAACGTGCTGCTGGTGTTCACTCATGTCCTTCGAAAACATGAGGATAACATCCAAATACACAAAGACGCACGTCATTGACCAACCCCTGGAGTACCGCAGGCGCGTTGGTTAGACTAAACGGCATGACTTGGTACTCCATTATTAAAGTGACCAGTGATTCCATGTATATGTGCATAGGGCAGAATCCTCTAAGCTGTAGGGTTGAGTAACCGGGTGGTAGCCGGCTAGTGACGGTGACTAAAGTTCAGGGCAGGGTACTGGGCGGAGGCCGGCTAGTGGTGACTATTTAACAGGCTGATGGCCTGGAGATAGAAGCTGTTTTTCAGTCCCAGCTTTGATGAATAAAAATGGAATACATAAAGTGTGTGTGAGAGAGATTAGATTGCATCAAACTGTACAGCCTCGAGTCAGACAGATGACTCTATGATTAGATTTTAATTAAACTACATCTTCTCTCACTCTGCCTAATGTGTGGTGGAGAACGCTCTCCTCTCCTTATCTCTCGCTTCTTCCCTCATCTGTTTAGTTCATCATCATTCCTTCACTGTCTCATGTATGTCTGGCCTTCATTCTCTCTTTTCCCTCTTCCTCGCTTTCTCCCTCTCTCTATCCATCCTTCTATCTCTCCCTCTCCCTCCCTCCCCCTTCCATCCCTATGTCTCGCTCTCCCGTTCCATCTCCTCTCTCTCTCCCTCCCTCTGCTCCTCCCTCCCTCCCTCTCCTCCTCTCTCCCTCCCTCCCTCTCCTCCTCTCTCCCTCCCTCTCCTCCTCCTCCCTCCCTCCCTCCCTCCCTCTCCTCCTCCCTCCCTCTCCTCCTCCCTCCTCCCTCCTCCCTCCTTCTCCTCCTCCTTTCCTCCCTCCCTCCCTCCCTCTCCTCCTCTCCCTCTCTCCCTCTCCTCCTCCCTCCCTCCCTCCCTCCCTCCCTCCCTCCTCCCTCCCTCCCTCCCTCCCTCTCCTCTTCCCTCTCCTCCTCCTCTCTCCCCTCCCTCCCTCCTCCCTCCCTCCCTCCTTCTCCTTCTCCTTCTCCTCCCTCCTCCCTCCCTCCCTCCCTCCCTCCCTCCCTCTCCTCCTCCCTCCCTCTCCCCCTCCCTCCCATGGCATGAAAAGAGCCAACATGATTCCTTGGTCTACATGTCGGAGACATGCAAATCAATTTATAACCTTTTTGACATGCATTTTTTTGGATTTTTTTGTTGTTATTCTGTCTCTCACTGTTCAAATAAACCTACCATTAAAATTATAGACTGATCATTTCTTTGTCAGTGGGCAAACGTACAAAATTAGCAGGGGATCAAATACTTTTTTCCCTCACCGTAGCCCAGTCTGAGACTCAGTCAGAGACGGTGTGTGTGTGTGTGTGTGTGTGTGTGTGTGTGTGTGATGGACAGACAATTCCATTAGAAAAAGCACAATTCTATTAGTAAAAGCAGCCAAAACCTCCCCAAGAGTTAGAGTCAGAGTTAAAATCAGAGTCAGAGTCAGAGTTAGAGTCAGAGTTAGAGTTAGAGTTAGAGTCAGAGTCAGAGTTAGAGTCAGAGTCAGAGTTAGAGTCAGAGTTAGAGTCAGAGTTAGAGTCAGAGTCAGAGTTAGAGTTAGAGTCAGATTCAGAGTTAGAGTCAGAGTCAGAGTTAGAGATCAGAGTCAGGAGTCAGAGTCAGAGTCAGAGTTAGAGTCAGAGTTAGAGTCAGAGTCAGAGTTAGAGTCAGAGTTAAAATCAGAGTCAGAGTCAGAGTCAGAGTCAGAGTTAGAGTCAGAGTTAGAGTTAGAGTTAGAGTCAGAGTTAGAGTCAGGGTCAGAGTCAGAGTCAGGGTCAGAGTCAGAGCCAGAGCCATGTGAATGCTAAACACCAGCGTCAGAGTGTGTTAAGCTGACTCAGACTGACAGCTGTCAAACTGTTTGGAGGGAAAAACACAAATGTCATCTGAGCTGTAGACGTGCTTTGTGTGTGAATCGGAGAGCTACAGGAGAAACAGGGGAAGGGTAGAGAGGAGAAATGGGTAGAAAATAGAGGAACAGGGGAAGGGTAGAGAGGAGAAATGGGTAGAGAAAAAATAAGAGGAACAGGGAAGGGTAGAGAGGAGAAATGGGTAGAGAAAAATAGAGGAACAGGGGAAGGGTAGAGAGGGAGAAATGGGTAGAGAAAATAGAGGAACAGGGGGAGGGGTAGAGAGGGAGAAATGGGTAGAGAAAAAAATAGAGGAACAGGGGAAGGGTAGAGAGGAGAAATGGGTATGTGTACTCTGAGAGTTGTGTTGAGCGGTAATGATGATGTCATGGCACTCCTCTTTCCCATTTCCACTGAGGAATATTGTGGGAACGGGAGTAAACAGGATGAAATTAAATCAATTGTATTTATTACAGAGATGCGCTGAACACAGGTGTAGACCTGGTCCGTGAAATGCTTACTTACAAGCCCTTAACCAAGTAAGAAACATTTGCTAAATAAACTAAAGAAAGAAAAAGAGGGGGGTAGGAGATGAGTGGGAAGGAAGGGAGGGGAAGAGGTGGAGGGAGATAGAGGATCGAGTGGGAAGGGTGCAACCAAAAACAACACATGTAGAGAGCGAGAAAGTGACCACACACACACACACATACACACACACGCCACGCACACACACACACATACACACACTACACACACAGGCTCCGTGACTCAGTGACTAGAAGAGCAGCAAGGCCACTGGTGACATTTAAACAACATGAGCTAGCCAACACCAGAGGGCACTGTCCCAAACAGCCCTGCTGTCTGTGTGTGTGTGTGTGTGTGTGTGTGTGTGTGTGTGTGTGTGTGTGTGTGTGACCTTTTGGTATGGTTGTTGTAACCCTCTCTCATTATGACTTACAGCCTTAGGGACCCAGAGATATGTCTCAACTAAATAACGCCTAAATAACACTAATAATGAATAAATAACTGTAATAACTGGTGGTTGGTCAGGATGCACACTGCTGGATTACTACCCTTCACGCTTACCTTTCTGTGGAAGGAACAGAGAATTGACTGTTTCTAGCTCAGATTACTATAGAGAGAGAGAACTATTGAAATTGGAGAGAGAGAGAGAGAGAGAGAGAGAAAGAGAGAGGAGAGAGAGAGAGTAACGAGAGGGAGAGTGGTGGTTGTCGCAGTACTTATCGAGAGAGGAGACGGGTGGTTGTCGCAATACTTGAGAGAGGAGAGTGGTGGTTGTCGCTGTAACGAGAGGAGCAGTTTGTGTTCTGGGCTCGGCTCACCTTGTCTGATCCATAAGCTTCTATCTCTCCGACACTCGATGATTTCTCCTCCGCATGTGAAATATGACAGAACACTTCTCTTCTTTTCCTTTTTCTCTCTATGCATTTTTCATCTCCCTTTATTAGCGTGAATATCCAGCGCAGTAGAACCTATAACGCTTCAGTGTGTGTGGGGTGATGGTGATGACTGACCTGCCCGACATGGGAGATGGCTTCTGAAAAAAAAACACACACACTCACTCATCAACACACACTCATCAACACACTCACTCATCAACACACACTCATCAACACACACACTCATCAACACACACTCATCAACACACACACTCATCAACACACACTCATCAACACAAACACTCATTAACAAAAACACTCCTTAACACACACTCTCAACATACCTCAACACAAACACACATCAACCTACGCACTACACACACACACTCATCAACACACACACTCATCAACACACACTCATCAACACTCACTCATCAACACACACACTCGTTAACACACACACTACATTAACACACCTACGTCCAACCTACACACTCAACACACACATAATCAACAAACACCTCATTTAACAAACACTCATCAACACACACTCATCAACACACACTCATTAACACACACACTCATCAACACACTCATCAACTAACAAACTCATTAACATACACACTCATCAACACACACTCATCAACACACACTCATCAACACACACTCATCAACACACTCATCAACACACACCTCATTAACACACACAATTAACACACACTCATCAACCTACACACTCAACACACACATAATCAACAAACACACACACTCATTAATCAAACACTCATCAACACACATCATCAACACACACACCTATTAACACACACACTCATCAACACACTCATCAACATACAAACTCACATTAACATACACACTCATCAACATACTTCATCAACATACATCACCGGGTCACACACTCATCAACACACACACATCAACACACACTCATTACAACACACACCTCACTCAACACTTTACACTTGGCTCATTAACACATACATTCATCAACACACTCTCATCAACACACACTCATCGACACACACTCATCAACACAGCCACATTCATCAACACACACACTCATTAACACACACACTTGAGTAGAAACTATAACGCTTCAGTGTGTGTGGGGTGATGGTGATGACTGACACAAACCACAGACAGATGGGAGATGCTTTACCGAAAAAAACTCACACACACTCACTCACTCAACACACACTCATCAACACACACACTCATCAACACACACTCATCAACACAAACACTCATTAACAAAAACACTCCTTAACACACACTCATCAACATACACACTCAACACAAACACACATCAACCTACACACTCAACACACACACTCATCAACACACACACTCATCAACACAGCACACTCATTAACACACACATCGTCTAACACACACCTCATCAACCTACACCTCAACACACACAATAATCAACAAAACACACTCATTAACAAACACTCATCCAACACACACTCATCCTTACACACTCATTAACACACACACTCATCAACACACTCATCAACATACAAACTCATTAACATACACACTCATCAACACACACTCATCAACACACACTCATCAACACACACTCATCAACACACACTCATCAACACACACTCTCAACACACTCTCATCAACACACACACTCACTCAACACACACTCATCAACACACACACATCAACACACACTCATTAACACACACACTCACTCAACACACACTCATCAACACGCATTCATTAACACAAACACTCATCTACACACACTCACATTAACACAAACTCATCAACACACACTCACTCATTAACACACACACTCATTAACACACACTCATCAACACACACACTCATTAACACACACACTCATTAACACACACACTCATCAACATACAAACTCATCAACACACATTCATCAACACACACTCATCAACACACACATTCATCAACACACACACTCATTAACACACACACTCATTAACACATACATTCATCAACATACAATCATCAACACACACTCATCAACACACACACATCAACACACACTCATTAACACACACACTCACTCAACACACACTCATCAACACACACTCATCAACACACACACATCAACACACACTCATTAACACCACACACTCACTCAACACACACTCATTAACACATACATTCATCAACACACTCTCATCAACACACACTCATCAACACTTACACTCATCAACACACATTCATCAACACACACACTACCATTGGCACACACACTCATTAACACATACATTTATCAACACACAATCTCAACAACACACATTCATCAATACACACACTCATTATCAACATACACTCATCAACACACACACATTCATCAACACACACACTCATTAACACACACACACACTCATTAACACATACATTTATCAACACTCACTCATCAACACTCACTCAACACGCATTCATTAACACACACTCATCAAAACACACATTCACAAGCATAGATTAATGAAAGAGAAAACAACCAACTTTACCATGGCAACTAGAGTTGAAGCATTCCCTTCTATCCATTTATGACATTATTCTAGTGAGCAAGGGTTTATTGAGTCTTCTAGAGCAACAAGTGATGTCAGAAGAGAAGCTGCATGCTAGGCTATCTGATTATAGACAAGTTGACTAACAAATAGCTTTCCAAAATGTCAGACATTATAAGCATATAAACATAGGTCTATCTTAAGATAGCTTTAAAAAATGAAATAAAAAGATCTGCCATATCTGACTGTACAGCACATTTTCTATATTTGTGGGTTAGGGCCCTCAGATTGTCCGTTTATCACATATAGTCAGGCAGTTGCGGATGGGTTATGTTAGCAATTCTGAGTCGGGTGACAGACAGCTGACCCGGCATATCACTAGTGTGTGTGTGTGTGTGTGTGTGTGTGCGTGTGTTTGTGTGTGTGTGTGTGTGTGTGTATCCAATCTATCCAATGACTGGAGAGAAAATATGAGCTATGACATTCAGAACATTAGACCTGTTGGACGGAAAAACACACACCAGTCTCCTGGCAAACATGATATATTGATACCATGATATATTGATACCATGATATATTGATACCATGATATATTGATACCATGATGTGATACCATGGATATCGAAGAGCCATTCTTCTTCATCGCTTTTCACACAACATTTGAAGAGAGAGACAGAGAGAGACAGGGAGAGAGAGAGAGAGAGAGAGAGAGAGAGAGAGAGAGAGAGAGAGAGAGAGAGAGAGAGAGAGAGAGAGAGAGAGAGAGGAGAGAGAGAGAAAAAAAGAGAGAGAGAGAGAGAGAGAGAGAGGTAACGAGAGAGGAGAGTGTTGAGTTGTCGCAGTAACGAGAGAGGAGAGCGGTGGTTGTCGCAGTAACGAGAGAGGAGCAATTGTGTTCTGGGCTCGGCTCACCTTGTCTGATCCATAGCTTCTATCTCCGACACTCAATGACTTCTCCTCCGAGTGTCGGAGATAGACAAATTTTGTGTTTACTCATACACGAGTAAACACAAAAACACACACATACTACCGGGCGCGAAAACCCACATATACATGACCCTGAGTATTTATCAGTGCGCGTTTATGATGAGGGATGACAATTTTTCTTTAATGACCATGGCCTTATTTGTATTACAGCACTGTTGAATGACTTTCATTCATATTCCATTCACCATCAATGTAAC
>NW_025537791.1:12500-27580 GCF_020615455.1 Coregonus clupeaformis | reverse complement strand
GCTGACAGTACGTTTCATAGCTCATAGTGTTGGACTGTAAGAAACCTCTCAAGTCTCTCCCTGCCAGCCCGCCCCATTCTCTCCACTCTTCCTCCACATCCAGCCTCAGGCCATGTGGAGCATATGGGGCCCAGCCTCCTAGCCTCCCACCCTCCTAGCCTCCCACCCTCTGAGCCTCCCAGCCTCCAAGCCTCCTAGCTTCCCAGCCTCCGACTCCCAGCCTCCCAGCCTCACAGCCTCCTAGCCTCACAGCCTCCCAGCCTCCCAGCCTCCCAGCCTCCCACCCTCTGAGCCTCCCAGCCTCCAAGCCTCCTAGCTTCCCAGCCTCCGACTCCCAGCCTCCCAGCCTCACAGCCTCCTAGCCTCACAGCCTCCCAGCCTCCCAGCCTCCCACCCTCTGAGCCTCCCAGCCTCCAAGCCTCCTAGCTTCCCAGCCTCCGACTCCCAGCCTCCCACCCTCCTAGCCTCCCACCCTCCCAGCCTCCCAGCCTCCCACCCTCCCAGCCTCCCAGCCTACCACGCTCCTAGCCTCCCACCCTCTGAGCCTCCCACTCTCCCAGCCTCCTAGCTTCCCAGACTGACAGCCTCCCAGCCTCCCAGTCTCCCACCCTCCTAGCCTCCCTGCCTCCCAGCCTCCCACCCTCCCAGCCTCCCTGCCTCCCTGCCTCCCAGCCTCCCACCCTCCCAGCCTCCCTGCCTCCCAGCCTCCCACCCTCCTAGCCTCCCAGCCTCCCAGCCTCCCACCCTCCCAGCCTCCCTGCCTCCCTGCCTCCCAGCCTCCCTGCCTCCCTGCCTCCCAGCCTCCCACCCTCCCAGCCTCCCTGCCTCCCAGCCTCCCACCCTCCTAGCCTCCCAGCCTCCCAGCCTCCCACCCTCCTAGCCTCCCTGCCTCCCAGCCTCCCACCCTCCCAGCCTCCTGCCTCCCAGCCTCCCACCCTCCCAGCCTCCCACCCTCCTAGTCTCCCACCCTCCCAGCCTCCCACCCTCCCAGTCTCCCACCCTCCCACCCTCCCAGCCTCCCACCCTCTGAGCCTCCCAGCCTCCCACCCTCCTAGCCTCCCAGCCTCCTTATTCTGGCCCTGCTGCTCAGCCGCCAGCCATGTTTTCTATTTCCCATAGTGCATAACTCTCTCTCTGCCACCTATGATCTACAGCCCTCAGCTGTTTACCTCTCCCTCCCGTCCTCCTGTGAAAAGCCAAGCAGCGACTTCTCAGGCGTCGGTTCGGACCGTAATGTATTCCTCCAGAGACTCCCGGGTTCTTAGGTATGCATGTGACTAAGGCTCCATCCGTCCACCTCCATCCCTCCACCTCCATCACTCCATCCCTCCATAATCTCTCCTCCGTCTCCTCCGTCTCCTCCACCTCCTCAGTGTACAGAGAGCAGCTGTTGAGAAGTGTAAAGGTCACAGATTCTCATTATGACTGTGTTCAATCCAAGGAAATACTATATTAGCTGACAGCAAACACTGATTCTAAGAGGAGAGAAAAGCCTCAGTAAAAGTCTGAAAATAATGAACGGTTTGACGGCCATTTTAAGTTGTCTGTTTTTATTTGTCCGATTAGCCAAGTTAGAAAACCTCTATCACTCTTCCACCTCTCTTCTGTCAGCTACTACCTCTGATGTGGGCGTGCTGCTGATCACGTGGCAGTAAATCCTGACAAATGGTATACATTATCCACATTACCTACAGAACTGGTGTGAAAAGTAACGTTAGCACACCAGAGAAGCTGGGGCCTTTGTTTTCTCTGAGACATCCAGCTGCACCCCTCTGATCTTTAGGCCTTTGAGTTTCTGTTCTAATTAAAAGCTAATTAGTGAAGTGATTAAGATGGATGTAGTAGGAGTCCACCAAAATAAAAGTTTACAGAAACACAGTTTAAGCTCATTTCTATGGATCCGCCTAAGAGTATTTTTATTATTTTCTGATAACTAATGACTGTTTAATGGGCGTCGTCTATCTGGATTCCGGAGAAACAAAACAATGGCTAAGTCTTGCCGTTACGCTTCATAAAATGTCCTTCAGTTTGGCTAGTGGTAAATTAAACAAACCAACAAACAATGGGCCAGATAATGTGGGGAAAATGTGAACTAAGAAATGGTGATAAAGTAGCCTCTACAGACAAAATAACAAAGGATGATGAGACTGACTTGATCCATTATCGGACACACGGTTGAAGCATCCTAACGAATTCTGTCACCACTAGACATGAGAAATGCAGTAATCAAAGCTATTGACCATTATCTTTTTCTGCAATCAAACGTTTTCATAAAAAGGAACGTGAGATGTACTTGTTTTGGGGATCTGCTGTTCCATTTGTGGTGTGATGACAGGTTGTGTTTTGGCTAAGGCATGGTATTCTTAGTGTCTATTTGACACACTCAGAAAGATATCACCTTCACTCCATGTCTCCTGGCCTCACTGGCTTCACAAAACACTTGTGAACGTTTGTTAGACAACATCTGTGCTAAAGGCCTTAAATATGAAATATGAGGGCAATTAAGAAGAAATATATCCGAATATATCTGCCCAAACAACGCTCACTTTCGGCTGTTCTCTACATGGACTCCAAGAGGAGGAGAGGAGGAGAGGAGGAGGAGGCGGAAGAGGAGAGGAAGAGGAGAAGAAGAGGAGGAAGAAGGAGGAGGAGAGGAAGAGGAGAGAAAGAGGAGAGGAAGAGGAGGAGAGGAAGAGGAGAGGAAGAGGAGAGGAAGAGGAGGAGAGGAAGAGGAGGAGGAAGAGGAGGAGGAGAGGAAGTGGAGGAGAGGAAGAGGAGAGAAAGAGGAGAGGAAGAGGAGAGGAAGAGGAGGAGAGGAAGAGGAGGAGAGGAAGAAGAGGAGAAGGAGAGGAATTGGAGATGGGAGGAGAGGAGAAGAGAGGAGAGGGAGAGGAGAGGAGAGGTGAGTGACTTGTGGTTTGAGTAGGAAATGGGCAATTATTGAAAAATACTTATCATTCAGTTCTGTTCTGTAATTCCAGACAGACAGTCTAGTGTTCTCTCTTGTCTTTGCACCTAGTTATACAGTTCCACAATAGGGGTGCATTTATTTATGCTCAATTCAATGTTCTCTTTTCGTGTTGACCCTGTTACTTCTCATCAAAGTGGTACGAGTGGCCCAGTGTCTTAAATAAGATGAATTCTCCTGACTGTGGACGGGTTTAGAGTGGCCCAGTGTCTTAAATAAGATGAATTCTCCTGACTGTGGACGGGTTTAGAGTGGCCCAGTGCGTTAAATAAGATAAATTCTCCTGACTGTGGACGGGTTTAGAGTGGCCCAGTGCGTTAAATAAGATGAATTCTCCTGACTGTGGACGGGTTTAGAGTGGCCCAGTGTGTTAATAAAGAAGATGAATTCTCCTGACTGTGGACGGGTTTAGAGTGGCCCAGTGCGTTAAATAAGATGAATTCTCCTGACTGTGGACGGGTTTAGAGTGGCCCAGTGCGTTAAATAAGATGAATTCTCCTGACTGTGGACGGGTTTAGAGTGGCCCAGTGCGTTAAAGAAGATGAATTCTCCTGACTGTGGACGGGTTTAGAGTGGCCCAGTGCGTTAAAGAAGATGAATTCTCCTGACTGTGGACGGGTTTAGAGTGGCCCAGTGTCTTAAATAAGATGAATTCTCCTGACTGTGGACGGGTTTAGAGTGGCCCAGTGTCTTAAATAAGATGAATTATCCTGACTGTGGACGGGTTATGAAATAGATCAATATTACTAATGACTAGAACTAGAGAATTACAGACTGTACAATTGTACTGCCGGAGCAACCTTGCAGAGAGAGTTACATGTACCAGACCTACTGCTTTCATCCACACATTGAAACCAATCAATATTGTTTACACGCTCTTCTCCTGGTCGTCTTTAAAACGCCCACACGCTGTTAACGTATTCAGTAGATCGTCTTAGCAGCCATCTGTTCCACAGCGGAGAAGTTATGTTCTTCTTCTAGGTTCAGTAGGTACTGAGCAGCTATGGATTGTACTGACTTTTCATTTGAGAGTCAAGTTCCCCCTGTCAACAAAGTAGTTTTCTTCAGTTTTCCATGTCAGTGTAACCCACCAGCTCTGGTTGCACAAGAAATGAAATAAATTGTTCCTGTAAATGACAGCCTCAAGCCGACAGACAGTATTTATTCTCCAGCATCATACCTGTGTTGTTGATTTTTTTAAGAGGGGAGATCAGCTTTAATATTGCAGATAGATTGTGGCTTCTGTCAGTGTAATTGTCTGCGTCATCTCCAGTCCCCCCATATATTTCTTTGTAAATACTTTATACACTACACAGTGCCGATTTTAGCATGTAAATCTTGGTGGGGCAAACACATTTCTTTTTTTTTTATGCATGCCAGCAAACCCACTACACAACACAACACTAAACAATACATTAATTGCACTATAACGTTGACAAATGGTGCCCACAAACTGTTAGGGCCTCCATAAAGCTTTCCCAGCAGCAGAGTCCCAATAGCAGTCCCAGCACCTTACCACTGCTACACCTGGCTATCAGCGGAGCCTTGTCTGGCAGCGAAACAGTTCATTAAGCCTCATTTACTGCCTTTAAAAAAAACATAGCTGATATGGATGACTTGCTAAAACAAATGTGGTTTCTACTGACAATTGAGATGTACAAACTATGGCATAAGGGGACGACGAGCGGATAAGAGGCAATCCGTAATTTCGATTAAGACATTAATGAGCTAGCCAGGACGGACGTAGTTAAGACATTAATGCTAGGACGGACGTAGTCAATATAACTATTTGTTCAACACTTTTGAAATGTGAATTGAATTCAGAACATGGGCTGTCCTTACAGTGTTCTCCCTGTACACCAAGTCAGAACCGTAGGATAAATAAAGGGGCCATATAAGCAGACAATGAAAGCTCTTAAAACATTCAATGATTACATTTCTCAAAAACAGGTTATAGGCTACATGTGCACCACCAAGTCAGAACAGTAGGCGAAATTATGAGGGGAAAAGGGACCAAATTATTAGGGTGAGGCACATGGGCTACTAACAGCTTACTACACAAAATACACTTAGTATTAATTTCTTAGCTACAGTATACATATCTCCCTGGCGTATTACAGCATTTATGCAGCAGCATACAATACATTTTTGGACTCACCTTGAACAGGAAGGTGGTGCGGCGGTCCTTCGTGGGCAAATTTTGTCATCAAACTTTGTCAGCAAAGTCTTGCATTCTCTGGATTTATGGTGCTTTCAAGACAACTGGGAACTCGGAAAAAAACAAGGTCGAATCATGATGACATCTGTGATCTTCAGGTCGGAGCTCTAGAAAGAGGCTTGAGTTCCCGACTTGCAATTCTGAGTTGGATGACCGTTCAAAACGTATTGTCCCAGTCGGAGATCGTTTTTTTCCCAAGTTATCAGTTGTCTTGAACACACTGAAATCAGATTTTCCAGTTCCGAGTTTCCAGTTGTTTTGAACGCGGCAGAAGTCATGCTGGATTGACAGCATGGTCAATGTATTCAACCTTTTCTGGCCCATTGTGTTGAATGTTTATCCTTTTAAGCTTGGAAAAGATACCCTTAAACCCAGACTTAGGACCACACACCCACTCCACTGAATAGCAGGCTAGTGATTGCTTTGCAATGCTTGCAGTTAGCCACTGATTCCTTCTAAACCACTCATTATTGAATTTGCGATTTCCAACTTGTTTTGTAATGTTTATGTCCAATGGTCGATGAGCACCGATACGTTTTATCTATAATTTCTCTTCATTATTTATCTTCATATGACAAGGATTGAAAAGGATTTGCCAGTAGATTGTCAACGTGATTCATAATGATGACTGCTTGTCTAGCTTGCTAGCTAAGATTTTGAAAGTATGATGTTGACATGATCAGTCCAATCAAAGCTGCTTTAGATATAACGTGATTTGACTTCATTGACCTTGACCTTAAGCCTTCTTGGATGGGCACTTCTAATGTAACTCTATGGCAGCACCCAAGGGGCTTGAATTTTCGAGCTCTACCCTTAGATTTGGCGGTGACGTAGTGTCCCCATGAGTGACAGAACACTGAACCAATCACGGCGCAAGTAGAGAACATTACCAACCTCTATGCTCCGTATTTTCCGCTGGCTGCCCCACCACCACAGAAAGCACTGAGCTAGGCTGAAACACCTGCATTTTGCCTTACTCAAGAAAGCAAAAAAGAGACCAAGTTTGTATGCGGCTTTATTAACTCACATATATATATATATATATATATATATATATATATATATATTTATTTATTTATTTTCTTGCTATAAAGGTGGGGCTCAAAACTGGTGGGGCTCTGCCATTCCTGAACCTGAGACCAAAAACAAACTACATATGGGCAGTACCAAAACAAATTATCTAATGATTCTGTCTCTTCGCAGCAAAATCTGCAGAGCTGGGTTGGTTGTATCCCCCATACACATAACATTCTATTGTTTGCAAGAAATATGTATAATAATTTTAATCGAAAAACTCTACGTTTTGATCCGGCATCGATTTGTAGTCAATCAGTTCATAAACCATGTGCCATGGAATCGGTACATCGAAAATCTCCTCCCACATTTCTGCAACCTGTATGGCGCAGCTGTCCATTTTTTGTTCCTTAAAATAAACTTTTTTTATTGATTCTTTAGCCAACTTTGGTCTGACAAGTTCCTAACCTTCTCCCCTTTCCACTTGCCTCCTCCATTTTTGCGGAAACACTGCACTCAGTTGGTTGTCATTTTGGATAGAGCAGACATTTCCATATATTGTTGTCAGCTGCATGTATGACATAACTCCACCAGTCCTATTTATGGTATAATTTACAAAGATTATACCGTTTATTTGTTTTGATCAGTTTGCATGTTTGAGTTTAACCATAATATTTGTTATAATATTTGTTGTCTTTTCTGGTGGATTAAACTGAAATTGCAACCAACTTTCTATTGCTTGTTTTAAAAATAGTGATATTTTGGAGAGTATTTCATTTTAAAATAACTGAAACTGAGAGGTTGTAGTATGATCGAAGGTAAGAAAGGCCATTCCTGAACACGGTTTGAGACATTCTTACTAATCTGCTAGATAACCAGTTTGGATTGAAGTACAGTGAGGGGAAAAATTATTTGATCCCCTGCTGATTTTGGACGTTTGCCCACTGACAAAGACATGATCAGTCTATAATTTTAATGGTAGGTTTGTTTGAACAGTGAGAGACAGAATAACAACAAAAAAATCTGGAAAAACGCATGTTATAAATTGATTTGCATTTTAATGAGGGAATTAAGTATTTGACCCCTCTGAAAAACATGATTTAGTACTTGGTGGCAAAACCCTTGTTGGCAATCACAGAGGTCAGATGTTTCTTGTAGTTGGCCACCAGGTTTGCACACATCTCAGGAGGGATTTTGTTCCACTCCTCTTTGCAGATCTTCTCCAAGTCATTAAGGTTTCGAGGCTGACGTTTGGCAACTCGAACCTTCAGCTACCTCCACAGATTTTCTATGGGATTAAGATCTGGAGACTGGCTAGGCCACTCCAGGACCTTAATGTGCCTCTTCTTGAGCCACTCCTTTGTTGCCTTGGCCGTGTGTTTTGGGTCATTGTCATGCTGGAATACCCATCCACAACCCATTTTCAATGCCCTGGCTGAGGGAAGGAGGTTCTCACCCAAGATTTGACGGTACATGGCCCCGTCCATCGTCCCTTTGATGCGGTGAAGTTGTCCTGTCCCCTTAGCAGAAAAACACCCCCAAAGCATAATGTTTCCACCTCCATGTTTGATGGTGGGGATGGTGTTCTTGGGGTCATAGGCAGCATTCCTCCTCCTCCAAACACGGCAAGTTGAGTTGATGCCAAAGAGCTAAATTTTGGTTTCATCTGACCACAACACTTTCACCCAGTTCTCCTCTGAATCATTCAGATGTTCATTGGCAATCTTCAGACGGCCCTGTATATGTGCTTTCTTGAGCAGGGGGACCTTGCGGGCGCTGCAGGATTTCAGTCCTTCACGGCGTAGTGTGTTACCAATTGTTTTCTTGGTGACTATGGTCCCAGCTGCCTTGAGATCATTGACAAGATCCTCCCGTGTAGTTCTGGGCTGATTCCTCACCGTTCTCATGATCATTGCAACTCCACGAGGTGAGCCCCAGGCCGAGGGAGATTGACAGTTATTTTGTGTTTCTTCCATTTGCGAATAATCGCACCAACTGTTGTCACCTTCTCACCAAGCTGCTTGGCGATGGTGTTGTAGCCCATTCCAGCCTTGTGTAGGTCTACAATCTTGTCCCTGACATCCTTGGAGCGCTCTTTGGTCTTGGCCATGGTGGAGAGTTTGGAATCTGATTGATTGATTGCTTCTATGGACAGGTGTCTTTTATACAGGTAACAAACTGATGTTAGGAGCACTCCCTTTAAGAGTGTGCTCCTAATCTCAGCTCGTTACCTGTATAAAAGACACCTGTCCATAAAAGACACCTGGGAGCCAGAAATCTTTCTGATTGAGGGGGGGTCAAAACTTATTTCCCTCATTAAAATGCAAATCAATTTATAACATTTTTGACATGCGTTTTTCTGGATTTTTTTGTTGTTATTCTGTCTCTCACTGTTCAAATAAACCTACCATTAAAATTATAGACTGATCATGTCTTTGTCAGTGGGCAAACGTACAAAATCAGCAGGGGATCAAATACTTTTTTCCCCTCACTGTATATTTTTTGTATGATTGAAGCCTTTAGTGAGAGGTCTAATGCTTTCATATTTAGTCACATTTCATACCTGGGTTGTTGTTTTGTCTATTTTTTCTCCAGACGGTGACTTGAGTTTTTATCTCAGACTGTCAGCTTCCGATAAGTAATTTTTTGTTAATTGAAACTTGTCACCGATGTTCCCTTTATGACGTTTAGTTAGGCATGACGACGCATGGAGATCTGAGACATGGTGCAGAAAGACATTAAATGTAATGTCTCTATGAATTTAACCATGACTACTATTGCAGCCATCTACTAGAAAACCACCCTGTAAATCCAGCCTACTGTGACGGCAGGTAGCTTAGTGGTTAAGAGCGTTGTGCCAGTAACCGAAAGGTCGCTGGTTCTAATCCCCGAGCCGACTAGGTGAAAAAAATCTATCGATGTGCCCTTGAGCAAGGCACTTAACCCTAATTGCTCATAGTAAGTCGCTCTGGATAAGAGCGTCCGCTAAATGACTTAAATGTAACTTGTACCTCTCCTATGGGTCTGTGTGACTTCAGCTGATAATATGTGAGGAAACCTAGCCCCCACTTTGTTGTGTTGTTGTAACGGTCACTACGTTAAAACAGATATATTTCCCTGCACTACAATCTACAGTCCTGAGACCCATGTGTAGGATTTCAGCTCCTGACTGATACCTGCTGTATCAGTGAAACAAAAGTCTAGCTAGCGGGACAGAATGACCAGTGATGTTCCTAACTATAGACCGATGTTCACCCAGCTGGAACACTGGGAGAGTTATTAACGTGATAACCAGCAATGATCCCCCAAAGTACACTTCCACCATTACATCACCTCTGTCTTTGGTAAAGAACTGGTCTGAAACTGTCACCAACCCCAGCTATAGCCTTCCATCTCTCCCTGTAGGCTGACCGACAGGTCCAACGCATTAGTAGTAATCAATACCAAACGCCCCAGAACGATGGAGGGATGAGTGTGTGTGTGTGATGGATGGAGAGATCAATACAAAAGGAGCTTGGGAAAAAGAATGAATGTGTCCCAAAAGTTTCATCTTGATCCTTTTATTTTCTTTCTTGTAGTTGTTTCTTCTCGTTTGGGGGAGGGAGGGAGGGAGTGTGGGGCTGACGAGAGGGGTGACATGTTGTGTTCGGAAAGCAATCTCCTCCATGCCAGTGAGGTGGGTGGCTGGTGGCTTTTCCGGGTTAGGTCGGGTGAGATGGGACGGGGCGCTAGCTAATTCCATCTCTGAAATGAACTGTAAAATTAGTTATTTCATCTGTATTCCCTCTCACCTTTCTGAGTTAGATTAATACAGACATATTCTTTCTCCGGTTACACTCTGTGGCTAAATAACTCTCTCTCAATAAATGAATGTGTGTCCAAATATTGATCCCTCACATTTGTCACACCACGTTTCAGTCCCCATGGCTCTGTGCATTAGTTTCAATCAGAAGGAAGTGTGGCTCTACTTCAACTTGCTGAGTCGTTTACTAGTTACAGGAAGTCTCTGAATCTGGCTTCTACTTCATATTGTCTGAGTTACAGTGATGATGACGGACTCCTCTGGTCTGGTCTGTTCTGTTCTGGTCTGTTCTCTTCTGTTCTCTTCTGTTCTGGTCTGCTCTGTTCTGTTCTGTTCTCTTCTCTTCTCTTCTGTTCTGTTCTGTTCTGTTCTGTTCTGCTCTGTTCTGTTCTGTTCTGCTCTGTTCTGTTCTGTTCTGTTCTGTTCTGTTCTGTTCTGGTCTGTTCTGCTCTGCTCTGTTCTGTTCTGTTCTGTTCTGTTCTGTTCTGTTCTGTTCTGCTGTTCTGCTCTGTTCTGTTCTGTTCTGTTCTGTTCTGTTCTGTTGTTCTGCTCTGTTCTGTTCTGCTCTGTTCTGTTCTGCTCTGTTCTGTTCTCTTCTGTTCTCTTCTGTTCTCTTCTGTTCTGTTCTGTTCTGCTACAATATGCCCTAATGTAACCTTTGGAATCTGAACGCTCTTTTTAACTCTACTCAACTCTCTTCACCTTTCAAAAATTGTTGTCACGCACACATTGTAAAAGCGAGATACTGTAGTGTAAAAAAAAAAAAAAAAACATGTTAAATGTTTGCACGTGTCTAATTGTATGGTGTGGTACATACGGTACATTAACTGCATGGCAGCGTCACCAGTCTATTGTTTAGTAGTAGGGAAGCTATGTTGTCTCTGTCAGTGCTACCAGGTTGGGCTAGGAAGCATTGAAGGGTAGTGGGATTTGGTTATTATGTGTTATATAATCAGAGCTCTGAGACATAGTGATGATAAGCGGAATGTTCTGAGTCCCAAATGGCACCTTGTTCCCTATGGGCCCCGGTCAAAAGTAGTGCACTACGTAGGGAACGAGGTTGCCATTTGGGATGCGGGACCTGATTCCTTCCCATGCATTATCTGGTAACCTGCCCAACCCTGGCCCTGCATCACTGCATCAGCTTAGCGCTACACAACACAAACCACGGGACTTGGGGGAGTGGGGTTGGCCGGACGACGGCCAGTGATTGATAACGTCCCTTATTGATGATGTCATTTTAATATGGCGGGGTAGACGGAAGAGATGGAGCCAGCGGAGTAGTAGAGGAATTTGTGGGTAAAGCTGCAGGGTGTAAGATGGGGGCGGGAACCCCTGGAAATAGAGGGAGAGAAGAAATATGACGTGTCAGGACTTACTGGGCAGCTTGGTGCTAATAAGAGATGGGTGGCGGGGGGGTCGGGTTGGAGGTGGCGGGGGGTTGGGGGGAGTTAATCTGAAGTTCTTCATAATGGACTTTTGCCCTCCGGTAGGTTAACTGGGGCAATGAACTAAACAGCAGAGAGTAGAGTACCACAGTGTGCTTGCGTGGTCAATCTGACGTTTTTCTACATGGACTTTTGCCCTCAAAGAGGGTCAACTGTAATGAACCATGAAGGCCAGAAAGTAAAGTAACTGAATCCTTTGGCATTCTAAAGGCTTTACTCATGGTCAGCTCTACCCATGTATACTTCTACTTAAGAGTCCCTTTTTATTGAACTGTTGGCCTGACATTTACACTACGTTGGCTACATTATGTAGTGACATGCTGAGAGTCCTCTCCTCTCCTCCATCCTGCACACTGGAACTTCTGCTGAGAGTCCTCTCCTCTCCTCCATCCTACACACTGGAACTTCTGCTGAGAGTCCTCTCCTCTCCTCCATCCTACACACTGGAACTTCTGCTGAGAGTCCTCTCCTCTCCTCCATCCTACACACTGGAACTTCTACTGAGAGTCCTCTCCTCTCCTCCATCCTACACACTGGAACTTCTGCTGAGAGTCCTCTCCTCTCCTCCATCCTACACACTGGAACTTCTGCTGAGAGTCCTCTCCTCTCCTCCATCCTACACACTGGAACTTCTGCTGAGAGTCCTCTCCTCTCCTCCATCCTAAACACTGGAACTTCTGCTGAGAGTCCTCTCCTCTCCTCCATCCTACACACTGGAACTTCTGCTGAGAGTCCTCTCCTCTCCTCCATCCTACACACTGGAACTTCTGCTGAGAGTCCTCTCCTCTCCTCCATCCTAAACACTGGAACTTCTGCTGAGAGTCCTCTCCTCTCCTCCATCCTACACACTGGTACTACTGCTGAGAGTCCTCTCCTCTCCTCCATCCTACACACTGGAACTTCTGCTGAGAGTCCTCTCCTCTCCTCCATCCTACACACTGGAACTTCTGCTGAGAGTCCTCTCCTCTCCTCCATCCTAAACACTGGAACTTCTGCTGAGAGTCCTCTCCTCTCCTCCATCCTACACACTGGAGCGACAGTATCACACTTCAATCAAACAAAACGGAAAACCTTGAACACAATGAATCCGTTTTAAACTTCCACCTCAAAATATCCTCGACCAGGTCACTCTGAAACGATTTGTAACCAAAGCGTCAGTCATTTTTAGGACCTGCAAAGAAAATACCTTAACATTTACTCTAAGCATATTACTCAAAACAAAGTGGAGTGAGCCTCAACGTACGGGGATTTGATAATAGTTACAGGGGATTACTGGTTCTTAGCTGTCATGGCAATGAAACAGAGTCGACTTTTCCTTCCTTCCCCCCCCATATTAGCATTATAATGCTGTGTCTTCTAATGCCTCCTTTATCTAATGCCTCCTTTGTCTTCCTGGTATTGTGGTGATCTGGCACCTTTGTTAGGTGTGCCAGGACTTCCTAGTAATCACCTGGATGTCTTTATCTCAGGTATTTACCCTGGATCGACTCCTTAACTCCACGATCCTCCCTTATCCTTTTAACAATCACCTAATTACCTCATTCACACCTTGCCAGCATCATTCACAGTTTTTAGTCTGCGACTAATGACGCACCTGTCCTTAGATATCTTTCTGAGGCCATTATCTCTGTGTTTGCATAGTCCAAAGTTGCATTGAGGACGCAAGTCTATGTTTTATGTTTTATTACACAAAAGTAGAAGGTAAAGTGGTCGAGATGAAGTTCACTGTCTGTGCAATATCTCATGTAAAAGTTCACTCTATTAGGGATCAGGTCTCTGTATCGCTCTCTCTCTCTCTCTCTCTCTCTCTCTCTCTCTCTCTCTCTCTCTCTCTCTCTCTCTCTCTCTCTCACTCTGCAGCACTTAAAGTTGCTGGTTGAGGAGCTCCATGTCAAAGGAGAGGGTAAAATCAAGAAGGCCATGAAGGAATCCTTCAAAATGCTCAGTGAGGTCTGTGTCTCAACAGTCACATATTTGACTATCAGTCATACAATGCTGTCTTATTCTTAGAAGCGTTAATTCCTTGCACCCTTCTGGTTCTGCTGGCTCAATATCTAATTGTTTGTTTGTGTCTGTGTGTGTGTGTGTGTGTGTGTGTGTGTGTGTGTATATGTGTGTGTGTGTGTACAAAAGTCCATTCATTCACAGTGTATCCCTGTACATTAGCCTTTCATAAATAACATTGTCAATACCAAAATCTCAATTTTGTCACGATCGTCCTGAGAAGAAGCGGGCCAAGGCGCAGCGTGATATGCGTACATAATATTTATTGAATGTACAACACAACGAACAAAACAACAAACGATAAGAAACGTGAAGTCCTACGGTTACACAAACCAAACGGAACAAGATACCACACCAAAACAATGCCAAACGGCTACCTAAGTATGGCTCCCAATCAGAGACAACGAGCTACAGCTGTCTCTGATTGGGAACCACCCTGGCCAACATAGAAATACCAAACTAGAACACAAAATAGAAACTCACACCCTGGCTCAACATACAAGAGTCCCCAGAGCCAGGGCGTGACAAATTTACACAAGAGCATTATTATCATCTCTGGTCAGATCTCTTGAAGAAAGCTGAGGTCAAATCCCAGTTCTGCTGGAGGTGAACTTTTACCAACCATGAATAGGTCCGAACTAGCGACTGCTGCATCTTAGAGAGGATCTCGATGAGGAGATGGTCGAGGGGACTGGGGCTGGTTGGCACTGCTTACTATCATGTATTTCCCAGCACCAGTATACTGTATCTTACATATATTTTCCACATCAGGAGAAAGACCCAGGTCTTGGGTTGAATTGGGAACTTTTAATCCTCATATCTCATTCCAACATGGAGTTACAAGCGATCAAACACACTCTGACTACGTGTGACAACCAGCCCCATCGCAGCCCTATACCAGCCCCATCATAGTCCTATACCAGCCCCATCACAGTCCTATACCAGCCCCATCACAGCCCTATACCATCCCCATCACAGCCCTATACCAGCCCCATCATAGTCTATCCCCTATACCAGCCCCATACCAGCCCTATACCAGCCCTATACCAGCCCCAGCCCTATACCAGCCCCTATACCAGCCCTATACCAGCCCCATACCAGCCCTATACCAGCCCCGTAATACCAGCCCTATACCAGCCCTATACCAGCCCTATACCAGCCCTATACCAGCCCTATACCAGCCCTATACCAGCCCTATACCAGCCCTATACCAGCCCTATTCCAGCCCTATACCAGCCCTATACCAGCCCTATACCAGCCACATGGTGGGGTTGGCTCAATCACAGCCCTATACCAGCCCTATACCAGCCCTATACCAGCCCTATACCAGCCCTATACCAGCCACATGGTGGGGTTGGCTCAATCACAGCCCTATACCAGCCCTATACCAGCCCTATACCATCCCTATAACAGCCCTATACCAGCCCTATACCAGCCCTATACCAGCCCTTATACCAGCCCTATACCAGCCCTATACCAGCCTTATACCAGCCCTATACCAGCCCCATGGTGGGGTTGGCTCAATCACAGCCCTATACCAGCCCTATACCAGCCCTATACCATCCCTATACCAGCCCTATACCAGCCCTACACCATCCCTATACCAGCCCTATACCAGCCCTATAC
>NW_025537791.1:0-7500 GCF_020615455.1 Coregonus clupeaformis | reverse complement strand
CAGACCTGAGGATACCATTCTACATGTTACATAGTACAGACCTGACATTGTCTAAGGATACCATTCTACATGTTACATAGTACAGACCTAATATTGTCTAAGGATACCATTCTACATGTTACATAGTACAGACCTAATATTGTCTAAGGATACCATTCTACATGTTACATAGTACAGACCTGAGGATAACATTCTACATGTTACATAGTACAGACCTAATATTGTCTAAGGATACCATGCTACATGTTTACATAGTACAGATTTGACATTGTCTAAGGATACCATGCTACATGTTACATAGTACAGACCTAACATTGTCTAAGGATACCATGCTACATGTTTACATAGTACAGATTTGACATTGTCTAAGGATACCATGCTACATGTTACGTAGTACAGACCTAATATTGTCTAAGGATACCATTCTACATGTTACATAGTACAGACCTAATATTGTCTAAGGATACCATTCTACATGTTACATAATACAGACCTAATATTGTCTAAGGATACCATTCTACATGTTACATAGTACAGACCTAATATTGTCTGAGGATACCATTCTACATGTTACATAGTACAGACCTGAGGATAACATTCTACATGTTACATAGACAGTCTAAGGATACCATGCTACATGTTTACATAGTACAGATTTGACATTGTCTAAGGATACCATGCTACATGTTACGTAGTACAGACCTAATATTGTCTAAGGATACCATTCTACATGTTACATAGTACAGACCTGACATTGTCTAAGGATACCATTCTACATGTTACATAGTACAGACCTGAGGATAACATTCTACATGTTACATAGTACAGACCTGACATTGTCTAAGGATACCATTCTACATGTTACATAGTACAGAGCTGACATTGTCTAAGGATACCATTCTACATGTTACATAGTACAGACCTAATATTGTCTAAGGATACCATTCTACATGTTACATAGTACAGACCTGACATTGTCTAAGGATACCATGCTACATGTTACATAGTACAGACCTAATATTGTCTAAGGATACCATTCTACATGTTACATAGTACAGACCTGACATTGTCTAAGGATACCATGCTACATGTTACATAGTACAGACCTGAGGATACCATGCTACATGTTACATAGTACAGACCTGAGGATAACATTCTACATGTTACATAGTACAGACCTAATATTGTCTAAGGATACCATTCTACATGTTACATAGTACAGACCTGAGGATACCATTCTACATGTTACATAGTACAGAGCTGACATTGTCTAAGGATACCATTCTACATGTTACATAGTACAGACCTGAGGATAGCATTCTACAAGTTACATAGTACAGACCTGACATTGTCTAAGGATACCATTCTACATGTTACATAGTACAGACCTGACATTGTCTAAGGATACCATTCTACATGTTACATAGTACAGACCTAATATTGTCTAAGGATACCATTCTACATTTTACATAGTACCGACCTGACATTCTCTAAGGATACCATGCTACATGTTACATAGTACAGAGCTGACATTGTCTAAGGATACCATGCTACATGTTACGTAGTACAGACCTAATATTGTCTAAGGATACCATTCTACATGTTACATAGTACAAAACTGACATTGTCTAAGGATACCATTCTACATGTTAAATAGTACAGACCTAATATTGTCTAAAGATACCATTCTTCATGTTACATAGTACAGACCTAATATTGTCTAAGGATACCATTCTACATGTTACATAGTACAGACCTGAGGATACCATTCTACATTTTACATAGTACAGACCTGACATTGTCTAAGGATACAATTCTACATGTTAAATAGTACAGACCTGACATTCTCTAAGGATACCATTCTACATGTTACAAAGTACAGACCTAATATTGTCTAAGAATACCATTCTACATGTTACATAGTACAGACCTAACATTGTCTAAGGATACCATTCTACATGTTACATAGTACAGACCTGAGGATACCATTCTAAATATTACATAGTACAGACCTGAGGATACCATTCTACATGTTACATAGTACAGACCTGACATTGTCTAAGGATACCATTCTACATGTTACATAGTACAGACCTAACATTGTCTAAGGATACCATTCTACATGTTACATAGTACAGACCTAATATTGTCTAAGGATACCATTCTACATGTTATATAGTACAGACCTAATATTGTCTAAGGATACCATTCTACATGTTACATAGTACAGACCTGAGGATACCATTCTAAATGTTACATAGTACAGACCTGAGGATACCATTCTACATGTTACATAGTACAGACCTGACATTGTCTAAGGATACCATTCTACATGTTACATAGTACAGAACTAATATTGTCTAAGGATACCATTCTACATGTTACATAGTACAGACCTAATATTGTCTAAGGATACCATTCTACATGTTACATAGTACAGACCTAATATTGTCTAAGGATACCATGCTACATGTTACATAGTACAGACCTGACATTGTCTAAGGATACCATTCTACATGTTACATAGTACAGACCTAATATTGTCTAAGGATACCATTCTACATGTTACATAGTACAGACCTAATATTGTCTAAGGATACCATTCTACATGTTACATAGTACAGACCTGAGGATACCATTCTAAATGTTACATAGTACAGACCTGAGGATACCATTCTACATGTTACATAGTTCAGACCTGACATTATCTAAGGATACCATTCTACATGTTACATAGTACAGACCTAATATTGTCTAAGGATACCATTCTACATGTTACATAGTACAGACCTAATATTGTCTAAGGATACCATTCTACATGTTACATAGTACAGACCTGACATTGTCTAAGGATACCATTCTACATGTTACATAGTACAGACCTGAGGATAACATTCTACATGTTACATAGTACAGACCTAATATTGTCTAAGGATACCATGCTACATGTTACATAGTACAGACCTGAGGATACCATGCTACATGTTACATAGTACAGACCTGAGGATAACATTCTACATGTTACATAGTACAGACCTAATATTGTCTAAGGATACCATTCTACATGTTACATAGTACAGACCTGAGGATACCATTCTACATGTTACATAGTACAGAGCTGACATTGTCTAAGGATACCATTCTACATGTTACATAGTACAGACCTGAGGATAGCATTCTACATGTTACATAGTACAGACCTGACATTGTCTAAGGATACCATTCTACATGTTACATAGTACAGACCTGACATTGTCTAAGGATACCATTCTACATGTTACATAGTACAGACCTAATATTGTCTAAGGATACCATTCTACATTTTACATAGTACCGACCTAACATTCTCTAAGGATACCATGCTACATGTTACATAGTACAGAGCTGACATTGTCTAAGGATACCATGCTACATGTTACGTAGTACAGACCTAATATTGTCTAAGGATACCATTCTACATGTTACATAGTACAAAACTGACATTGTCTAAGGATACCATTCTACATGTTAAATAGTACAGACCTAATATTGTCTAAAGATACCATTCTTCATGTTACATAGTACAGACCTAATATTGTCTAAGGATACCATTCTACATTTTACATAGTACAGACCTGAGGATACCATTCTACATGTTACATAGTACAGACCTGAGGATACCATTCTACATTTTACATAGTACAGACCTGACATTGTCTAAGGATACAATTCTACATGTTAAATAGTACAGACCTGACATTCTCTAAGGATACCATTCTACATGTTACAAAGTACAGACCTAATATTGTCTAAGAATACCATTCTACATGTTACATAGTACAGACCTAACATTGCAAGGACACCATTCTACATGTTAAGCATAGTACAGACCTGAGGATACCATTCTAAATATTATATAGTACAGACCGAGGATACCATTCTACATGTTACATAGTACAGACCTGGACATTGTCTAAGGATACCATTCTACATGTTAGCATAGCACAGACCTAACATTGTCTAAGGATACCATTCTACATGTTACATAGTACAGACCTAATATTGTCTAAGGATACCATTCTACATGTTATATAGTACAGACCTAATATTGACAAGGATACCATTCTACATGTTACATAGTACAGACCTGAGGATACCATTCTAAATGTTACATAGTACAGACCTGAGGATACCATTCTCACATGTTACATAGTCGATGACATTGTCAAGGATACCATACATGTTACATAGTACAGAACTAATAAAACCACCAACAGACCTAATATTGTCTAAGGATACCATTCTACATGTTACATAGTACAGACCTAATATTGTCTAAGGATACCATGCTAATGTTACATAGTACAGACCTGACATTGTTAAGGATACCATTCTACATGTTACATAGTACAGACCTAATATTGTCTAAGGATACCATTCTACATGTTACATAGTACAGACCTAATATTGTTAAGGATACCATTCTACATGTTACATAGTACAGACCTGAGGATACCATTCTAAATGATTACATAGTACAGACCTAGGAACAAATGTTACATAGTTCAGACCTGACATTATCTAAGGATACCTTCTACATGTTACATAAGTACAGACCTAATATTGTTAAGGATACCATTCCAAGCATGTTAGCATAGTACAGACCTAATATTGTCTAAGGATACCATTCTACATGTTACATAGTACAGACCTGAGGATACCATTCTATATGTTACGATAGTACAGACCTAATATTGTCTAAGGATACCATTCCACATGTTACATAGTACAGACCTGACATTGTCTAAGGATACCATGCTACATGTTACATAGTACAGACCTAACATTGTCTAAGGATACCATTCTACATGTTACATAGTACAGACCTGACATTGTCTAAGGATACCATGCTACGTAAGGTTACATAGTACAGACCTGAGGATACCATGCTACATGTTACATAGTACAGACCTGAGGATAACATTCTACATGTTACATAGTACAGACCTAAGATTGTCTAAGGATACCATTCTACATGTTACAAGTACAGACCTGACATTGTCTAAGGATACCATGCTACATGTTACATAGTACAGACCTGAGGATACCATGCTACATGTTACGATAGTACAGACCTGAGGATAACATTCACATGTTACATAGTACAGACCTAATATTGTCTAAGGATACCATTCTACATGTTACATAGTAAGACCTAATATTGTCTAAGGATACCACTCTACATGTTACATAGTACAGACTGACATTGTCTAAGGATACCATTCACATGTTAGCATAGTACAGACAATATTGTCTAAGGATACCATTCTACATGTTAACCATAGTACAGACTAATATTGTCTAAGGATACCATTCTACATGTTACATAGTACAGACCTAATATTGTCTAGGGATACCATTCACATGTTACATAGTACAGACCTGATATTGTCTCAGGATACCATGCTACATGTTACATGTACAGAGCCTGAGGATACCATTCTACATGTTACATAGTAAGACTGTCTAAGGATAACATTCACATGTTACATAGTACAGACTAATATTGTCTAAGGGATACCATGCTACATGTTAGCATAGTCACAGACCTGAGGATACCATGCTACATGTTACATAGTACAGACCTGAGGATAACATTCTACATGTTACATAGTACAGACCTAATATTGTCTAAGGATACCATCTTACATGTTACATAGTACAGACCTGAGGATACCATTCTACATGTTACATAGTGCAGAGCTGACAATGTCTAAGGATACCATTCCATGCTACATAGTACAGACCTGAGGATAGCATCTACATGTTACATAGTACAGACCTGACATTGTCTAAGGATACCATTCTACATGTTACATAGTACAGACCTGACATTGTCTAAGGATACCATTCTACATGTTACATAGTACAGACTAATATTGATCTAAGGATACCATTTACATTTTACATAGTACCGACCTGACATTGTAAGGAACCATGCTACATGTTACATAGTACAGAGCTGATATTGTCTAAGGATACCATGCTAACATGTTACTAGGACAGACCTAATATTGTCTAAGGATACCATTCATATGTTACATAGTACAAAAACTGAATTGTCAAGCGATACCATTCTACATGTTAAATAGTACAGACCTAATATTGTCTAAAGATACCATTCTTCATGTTACATAGTACAGACCTAATATTGTCTAAGGATACCATTCTACATTTTACATAGTACAGACCTGAGGATACCATTCTACATGTTACATAGTACAGACCTGAGGATACCATTCTACATTTTACATAGTACAGACCTGACATTGTCTAAGGATACAATTCTACATGTTAAATAGTACAGACCTGAATTCTAACGAGGATACCATTCTACATGTTACAAAGTAACAGACCTAATATTGTCTAAGAATACCATTCTACATGTTACATAGTACAGACCTGTCAAGGATACCATTCTACATGTTACATAGTACAGACCTGAGGATACCATTTAAATATTACATAGTACAGACCTGAGGATACCGATACATGTTACATAGTACAGACCTGACATTGTCTAAGGATACCATTCTACATGTTACATAGTCCAGACCTGAAACATTGCTCAAGGATACCATGGTCTACATGTTACATAGTACAGACCCAATATTGTCTAAGGATACCATTTACATGTTACATAGTACAGACCTAATATTGTCTAAGGATACCATTCTACATGTTACATAGTACAGATGATACATTTAAATGTTACGTAGTACAGACCGAGGATACCATTCTACATGTTACATAGTACAAGACCCGACACTGTCTAAGGAGTACCATTCTACATGTTAGCATAGTACAGAACTAATATTGTCTAAGGATACCATTCACATGTTACATAGTACAGACCTACATATTGTCTAAGGATACCATTCTACATGTTACATAGTACAGACGAAGGATACCATGCTACATGTTACATAGTACAGACCTGACATTGTAGGATACCATTCTACATGTTACATAGTACAGACCTAATATTGTCTAAGGATACCATTCTACATGTTACATAGTACAGACCTAATATTGTCTAAGGATACCATTCTACATGTTACATAGTAGCAGAGACCTGAGGATACCATTCTAAGTGCCACATAGTACAGACCTGAGGATACCATTCTACATGTTACATAGTTCAGACCTGACATTATCTAAGGATACCATTCTACATGTTACATAGTACAGACCTAATATTGTCTAAGGATACCATTCTACATGTTACATAGTACAGACCTAATATTGTCTAAGGATACCATTCTACATGTTACATAGTACAGACCTGAGGATACCATTCTACATGTTACGTAGTACAGACCTAATATTGTCTAAGGATACCATTCTACATGTTACATAGTACAGACCTGACATTGTCTAAGGATACCATGCTACATGTTACATAGTACAGACCTAATATTGTCAAAGGATACCATTCTACGTGTATACATAGTACAGACC
>NW_025537790.1:0-27585 GCF_020615455.1 Coregonus clupeaformis | reverse complement strand
CGGAGAAGATGGCTGCCGTTTTACAGCCCTCTAACCAATTGTACTATTATGTGTGTTTTTCCGCGTTATTTGTAATTTATTTTGTACATAATGTTTATGCCATCGTCTCTTATAACCAAAAAGAGCTTCTGGATATCAGGACAGCGATTACTCACCTCGCATTGACGAAGACTTTTTCTTCAACGAGTCGGACGCGAAGGATATTCTACAGACACCCGGCAAGGCCCAGATCCCCGTCATTCGCCTGAGGAAGAGACGGAGATATCGTGGACGTAGGTCGGGGTGCCTTGTAAGGATCCGACGGCGAGCGAGTAAACTGCCTCTCCCATCAATACTATTAGCCAACGTTCAATCTTTTGAGAATAAAATTGACGATTTAAGATTACGGTTATCCTACCAACGGGACATTAAAAACTGTAATATCTTATGTTTCCGGAGTCGTGGCTGAACGACAACAATGATACCATTCAGCTAGCAGGCTACACGCTACATCGGCAGGACAGAACGGCTGGCTCCGTAAGACAAAGGGTGGCGGTCTCTGTATATTTGTAAACAACAGCTGGTGTACAAAATCAAATACTAAGGAAGTCTCGAGGTTTTGCTCGCCTGAGGTAGAGTATCTTATGATAAGCTGTAGACCACACTATTTACCAAGAGAGTTTTCAGCTATATTTTTCATAGCTGTCTATTTACCACCACAAACCAATGCTGGCATTAAGATTGCACTGAATGAGTTGTACAAGGCCATTAATCAACAGGAAAACGCTCATCCAGATGCAGCGCTCCTAGTGGCCGGGACTTTAATGCAGGGAAACTTAAATCCGTTCTACCTAATTTCTACCAGCATGTCAAATGTGCAACCAGAGGGAAAAAAACTCTAGACCACCTTTACTCCACACACAGAGACGCATACAAAGCTCTCCCTCGCCCTCCATTTGGCAAATCTGACCATAACTCTATCCTCCTGATTCCTGCTTATAAGCAAAAACTGAAGCAGGAAGCACCAGTGATTCGGTTAATAAAAAAGTGGTCAGATGACGCAGATGCCAAGCTACAGGACTGTTTTGCTAGCACAGACTGGAACATGTTCCGGGATTCTTCAGACAGCATTGAGGAGTACACCACATCAGTCACTGGCTTCATCAATAAGTGCATCGATGATGTCGTCCCCACAGTGACCGTACGTACATACCCCCAACCAGAAGCCATGGATTACAGGCAACATCCGCACTGAGCTAAAGGGTAGAGCTGCCGCTTTCAAGGAACGGGACTCTAACCCGGAAGCTTATAAGAAATCCCGCTATGACCTCCGACGAACCATCAAACAGGCAAAGAGTCAATACAGGTCTAAGATTGAATCATACTACACTGGCTCTGACGCTCGTCGGATGTGGCAGGGCTTGAAAACTATTACAGACTACAAAGGGAAGCACAGCCGCGAGCTGCCCAGTGACACAAGCCTACCAGACGAGCTAAACCACTTCTATGCTCGCTTCGAGGCAAGCAACACTGAAGCATGCATGAGAGCACCAGCTGTTCCGGACGACTATGTGATCACGCTCTCCGTAGCCGATGTGAGTAAGACTTTTAAGCAAGTCAACATTCACAAGGCCGGCTGGGCCAGACGGATTACCAGGGCGTGTACTCCGAGCATGTGCTGACCAACTGGCAAGTGTCTTCACTGACATTTTCAACATGTCCCTGACCGAGTCTGTAATACCAACATGTTTCAAGCAGACCACCATAGTCCCCGTGCCCAAGAACTCTAAGATAACCTGCCTAAATGACTACCGACCCGTAGCACTGACGTCTGTAGCCATGAAGTGCTTTGAAAGACTGGTCATGGCTCACATCAACAGCATAATCCCAGAAACCCTAGACCCACTCCAATTTGCATACCGCCCCAACAGATCCACAGATGATGCAATCTCTATCGCACTCCACACTGCCCTTTCCCACCTGGACAAGAGGAACACCTACGTGAGAATGCTATTCATTGACTACAGCTCAGCATTCAACACCATAGTGCCCTCTAAGCTCATCACTAAGCTAAGGATCCTGGGACTAAACACCTCCCTCTGCAACTGGATCCTGGACTTCCTGACGGGCCGCCCCCAGGTGGTAAGGGTAGGTAACAACACATCTGCCACACTGATCCTCAACACGGGGCCCCTCAGGGGTGCGTGCTCAGTCCCCCTCCTGTACTCTCTGTTCACCCATGACTGCATGGCCAGGCACGACTCCAACACCATCATTAAGTTTGCCGACGACACAACAGTGGTAGGCCTGATCACCGACAACGATGAGACAGCCTATAGGGAGGAGGTCAGAGATCTGGCCGTGTGGTGCCAGGACAACAACCTCTCCCTCAACGTGACCAAGACAAAGGAGATGATTGTGGACTACAGGAAAAAAAAGAGGACTGAGCACGCCCCATTCTCATCGACGGGGCTGTAGTGGAACAGGTTGAGAGCTTCAAGTTCCTTGGTGTCCACATCACCAACGAACTATCATGGTCCAAGCACACCAAGACAGTCGTGAAGAGGGCACGACAAAGCCTATTCCCCTCAGGAGACTAAAAAGATTTGGCATGGGTCCTCAGATCCTCAAAAAATTCTACAGCTGCACCATCGAGAGCATCCTGACTGGTTGCATCACCGCCTGGTATGGCAACTGCTTGGCCTCTGACCGCAAGGCACTACAGAGGGTAGTGCGTACGGCCCAGTACATCACTGGGGCAAAGCTCCCTGCCATCCAAGACCTCTATACCAGGCGGTGTCAGAGGAAGGCCCTCAAAATTGTCAAAGACTCCAGCCACCCTAGTCATAGACTGTTCTCTCTGCTACCGCACGGCAAAGCGGTACCGGAGTGCCAAGTCTAGGTCCAAAAGGCTTCTCAACAGCTTCTACCCACAAGCCATAAGACTCCTGAACAGCTAATCACGGCTACCCGGACTATTTGCACTGCCCCCCACCCCATCCTCTTTACGCTGCTGCTACTCTGTTAAGTATTTATGCATAGTCACTTTAACTCTACCCACATGTACATATTACCTCAACTACCTCAACTAGCCGGTGCCCCCGCACATTGACTCTGCACCGGTACCCCCCTGTATATATAGCCTCCCTACTGTCACTTTATTTTACTTCTGCTCTTTGTTTTTCTCAACACTTTTTTTTTTTTTTTGTTGTTGTTTTATTCTTACTTTTTTTGTTTAAAATAAACGCACTGTTGGTTAAGGGCTGTAAGTAAGCATTTCACTGTAATGTCTGCACTTGTTGTATTCGGCGCATGTGACCAATAAAATTTGATTTGATTTGATTTGAGATGTAGTAGACCTCCTGCAGTAGACTAGTAGACTGTAGACAGTGTGGTGGACTGTAGAGGAAATGACAATCCTATGATCACATGTGTTTTCTTACAGAAGCAGCAGCCAGTGAAGTCAGTGAATGGCTACTACCAGCTGACTGGCGTAGTCTCTCATTTGGGAGGCCTCGCAAGCTCCGGTAAGTAAATACCTTAAAACACACACATGCAGATACACAGTACATAAGATTTAGGCTGAATCCCAAATCACTCCCTTCTCTTCAGCTCTCCATTTGCGCGTTCACGTGCGCCTCTGCCATATACACAAGTATCCCAAAGCTGAGGGAGTGAAAATGATCGAGGGTGTAGGGCAGGGATCATCAACTAGATTCAGCCGCGGACCAATTCTTTTCTTCATCACCAGATGGGCAGGGGTCCGGAACGTAATTACAAATAATTTGTAGACTGCAAATTGTCCGCAAGAAGCCCAAACAGATATAATATTTGACTCATTTCAAACCTTGCTTACATTTGTGTAAAGTCACATACATCTCTTTATTGTGCGTGGGAATACATTGCAACAGATTTCCAAAATGAAAATCACTTGGAGCTGATTTGCTGGTGTTTTTACAGTCTTTTAACAATTAAACATTTTTTGCTCAGAAAACATGGGGGGACCAAATAAAATCACCCGTGGGCCAAATTCGTTCCGCAGGTCGCCAGTTGGGGAACCCTGGTATAGGGGATAATTAGACCCTCCAATAGCCACTTCGGCCAAGCGAAGTGCCATCCCGACATGCACCATGATATGTTTAGAGTTTGTGCAATTCAAAAGAATGGAGAGGCATGCCTAATAATATGCCACGTGTATTTGATTATCTCTGATTTCGAAACTTGACACATGTAACAGATAAAATACTTCCCAAATTAAATGTTAACTTGTACAACACACTTCATTACCCACAAGAGCCTGACCCTTGACCTCTAGTCTGTCTTCCTTGTTCCACAGGGCACTACGTTAGTGACATCCTGAATGCCAGTGGAAACTGGTTCTGTTGTAACGATAGCCAGGTGTCAATGTCCAATGAAGCCACTGTGCTGAGGACCAGAGCCCGGAGTGCTTACCTGCTCTTCTATATGTTCAGGTACTGCTTACTCTCGCCATCTATATTCTTGTGTTGCTATATACAGTATCTCACAAAAGTGAGTACACCCCTCAAATTTTTTTAAATATTTGAGTATGTATTTTCATGTGACAACACTGAAGAAATGACATTTTGCTACAATGTAAAGTAGTGAGTGTACAGCTTGTAAAACAGTGTAAATTTGCTGTCCCCTCAAAATAACTCAACACACAGCCATTAATGTCTAAACCGCTGGCAACAAAAGTGAGTACACCCCTAAGTGAAAATGTCCAAATTTGGCCCAAAGTGTCAATATTTTGTGTGGCCACCATCATTTTCCAGCACTGCCTTAACCCTCTTGGGCATGGAGTTCACCAGAGCTTAACAGATTGCCACTGGAGTCCTCTTCCACTCCTCCATGACGACGTCACAATGCTGGTGGATGTTAGAGACCTTGCACTCCTCCACCTTCCGTTTGAGGATGCCCCACAGATGCTCAATAGGGTTTAGGTCTGGAGACATGCTTGGCCAGTCCATCACCTTTACCCTCAGCTTCTTTAGCAAGGCAGTGGTTGTATTGGAGGTGTGTTTGGGGTCGTTATCATGTTGGAATACTGCCCTGCGGACCAGTCTCCGAAGGGAGGGGATCATGCTCTGCTTCAGTATGTCACAGTACATGATGGCATTCATGGTTCCCTCAATGAACTGTAGCTCCCCAGTGCCGGCAGCACTCATGCCATGCCCCAGACCATGACACTCCCACCACCATGCTTGACTGTAGGCAAGACACACTTGTCTTTGTACTCCCCACCTGGTTGCCGCCACACATGCTTGACACCATCTGAACCAAATAAGTTTATCTCATCAGACCACAGGACATGGTTCCAGTAATCCATGTCCTTAGTCTGCTTGTCTTCAGCAAACTGTTTGCAGGCTTTTTTGTGCATCATCTTTAGAAGAGGCTTCCTTCTGGGACGACAGCCATGCAGACCAATTTGATGCAGTGTGCGGCGTATGGTCTGAGCACTGACAGGCTGACCCCCACCCCTTCAACCTCTGCAGCAATGCTGGCAGCACTCATACGTCTATTTCCCAAAGACAACCTCTGGATATGACCCTGAGCAGGTGCACTCAACTTCTTTGGTGGACCATGGCGAGGCCTGTTCTGAGTGGAACCTGTCCTGTTAAACCGCTGTATGGTCTTGGCCACCGTGCTGCAGCTCAGTTTCAGGGTCTTGGCAATCTTCTTATAGCCCAGGCCATCTTTATGTAGAGCAACAATTCTTTTTTTCAGATCCTCCGAGAGTTCTTTGCCATGAGGTGCCATGTTGAACTTCCATACAAGCTGTACACTCACTACTTTACATTGTAGCAAAGTATAATTTCTTCAGTGTACTCACTTTTGAGAGATACTGTATGTGTACTGTATGTACAGTAAGTGGTTCCTTTCACCCTTCAGGACAGGAGAGCAGCAGGCCCCAGCACACAGGGCCTAATAGGGCCACCAGCACCAGCCTCAACAGGGGCAGAACCTGGCCCAGCCTCAACACCTATAGCCCAGACTCAACACCCTCAGCCCAGCCTCAACACCCTCTGCCTAGCCTCAACACCCTCAGCCCAGCTTCAACACCCTCAGCCCAGCCTCAACAGGGGTAGTACCAGGCCCAGCTTCAACACCCCCAGCCCAGTCTCAACAGGGGTAGAACCAGGCCCAGCCTCAACACCCTAAGATCTGCCTCGACAGGGGCAGCACTGGGCTCAGCCTCAACAGGGGCAGCACTGGCTCAGCCTCAACACCCCCAGCCCAGCCTCAACACCCCCATGTTTGCCCCTCTTCATGTCTTTCCCTGACGATATTCCCACTGCTGTGTCTGAAAAAATAAAATAATAACTTAACGAATCTGATTTCCGATCTCCCCCCACCATAAATTATGACTGGTCTGTCAATCATGCGGCTCAAGGGAGACTTGCTCTTCAACACTAGCATGATCATCCTTTTCAGTAGCTTACATCATAAATATCTGCCCTTGTTTCGACTACTTGTATAAAGCGCATTGAAAAACTAATAAAGTATACACACTAAATGTAGTACACATGTAAATGTGGTGGATAGAGTGTCTGATTATTTAGAGGGTGGACACTGTGGTATAACATCCCTTCTATTTGGTTTGGTTTGAAATCCTCCTGTTGTGAAATACACTGTGGTGTACAACCTCTTATTAATCATGGTGACACCGGATGCACTGCAATATTCGACATTGATCCAGGTCCCCAGGATGTCGGGGGAGGATTATTTTTTTTTTGGGGGGGGGGGGGGTAGATCTGCTTAATATTGTAGATTGTAACTTCCATCAATGTAATTGTCTGCATCACTTCCAATCCCCCATGTTTTATATATATATATATACAGTGAGGGAAAAAAGTATTTGATCCCCTGCTGATTTTGTACGTTTGCCCACTGAGAAAGAAATGATCAGTCTATAATTATAATGGTAGGTTTATTTGAACAGTGAGAGACAGAATAACAACAAAGAGTTCCTGAAAAACGCATGTCAAAAATGTTATAAATTGATTTGCATTTTAATGAGGGAAATAAGTATTTGACCCCATCTCAATCAGAAAGATTTCTGGCTCCCAGGTGTCTTTTATACAGGTAACGAGCTGAGATTAGGAGAACACTCTTAAAGGGAGTGCTCCTAATCTCAGTTTGTTGCCTGTATAAAAGACACCTGTCCACAGAAGCAATCAATCAATCAGATTCCAAATTCTCCACCATGGCCGAGACCAAAGAGCTCTCCAAGGATGTCAGGTACAAGATTGTAGACCTACACAAGGCTGGAATGGGCTACAAGACCATCGCCAAGCAGCTTGGTGAGAAGGTGACAACAGTTGGTGCGATTATTCGCAAATGGAAGAAACACAAAAGAACTGTCAATCTCCCTCGGCCTGGGGCTTCATGCAAGATCTCATCTCGTGGAGTTGCAATGATCATGAGAACGGTGAGGAATCAGAACTACACGGGAGGATCTTGTCGATGATCTCAAGGCAGCTGGGACCATAGTCACCAAGAAAACAATTGATAACACACTATGCCGTGAAGGACAGAAATCCTGCAGCGCCCGCAAGGTCCCCCTGCTCAAGAAAGAACATATACATGCCTGTCTGAAGTTTGCCAATGAACATCTGAATGATTCAGAGGAGAACTGGGTGAAAGTGTTGTGGTCAGATGAGACAAAAATTGAGCTCTTTGGCATCAACTCAACTCGCCGTGTTTGGAGGAGGAGGAATGCTGCCTATGGCCCCAAGAACACCATCCCCACCGTCAAACATGGAGGTGGAAATATTATGCTTTGGGGGTGTTTTTCTGCTAAGGGGACAGGACAACTTCACAGCATCAAAGGGACGATGGACGGGGCCATGTACTATCAAATCTTGGGTGAGAGCCTCCTTCCCTCAGCCAGGGCATTGAAATGGATCGTGGATGGGTATTCCAGCATGACAATGACCCAAAACACACGGCCAAGGCAACAAAGGAGTGGCTCAAGAAGTAGCACATTAAGGTCCTGGAGTGGCCTAGCCAGTCTCCAGACCTTAATCCCATAGAAAATATGTGGAGGGAGCTGAAGGTTCGAGATGCCAAACGTCAGGCTCGAAACCTTAACGACTTGGAGAAGATCTGCAAAGAGGAGTGGGACAAAATCCCTCCTGAGATTTGTGCAAACCTGGTGGCCAACTACAAGAAACGTCTGACCTCTGTGATTGCCAACAAGGGTTTTGCCACCAAGTACTAAGTCATGTTTTGCAGAGGGGTCAAATACTTATTTCCCTCAATAAAATGCAAATCTATTTATAACATTTTTGACATGCGTTTTTCTGGATTTTGTTGTTGTTATTCTGTCTCTCACTGTTCAAATAACCTACCATTCAAATTATAGACTAATCATTTCTTTGTCAGTGGGCAAACGTACAAAATCAGCAGGGGATCAAATACTTTTTTCCCTCACTGTATATTTATATACATTGGGGAAAAAATTATTTAGTCAGCCACCAATTGTGCAAGTTCTCCCACTTAAAAAGATGAGAGAGGCCTGTAATTTTCATCACAGGTACACATCAACTATGACAGACAAATTGAGAATTTTTTTTCCAGAAAATCACATTGTAGGATTTTTAATTAATTTATTTGCAAATTATGTTGGAAAATAAGTATTTGGTCACCTACAAACAAGCAAGATTTCTGGCTCTCACAGACCTGCAACTTCTTCTTTAAGAGGCTTCTCTGTCCTCCACTCGTTACCTGTATTAATGGAACCTGTTTGAACTTGTTATCAGTATAAAAGATACCTGTCCACAACCTCAAACAGTCACACTCCAAACTCCACTATGGCCAAGACCAAAGAGCTGTGAAAGGACACCAGAAACAAAATTGTAGACCTGCACCAGGCTGGGAAGACTGAATCTGCAATAGGTAAGCAGCTTGGTTTGAAGAAATCAACTGTGGGAGCAATTATTAGGAAATGGAAGACATACAAGACCACTGATAATCTCCCTCGATCTGGGGCTCCACGCAAGATCTCACCCCGTGGGGTCAAAATGATCACAAGAACGGTGAGCAAAAATCCCAGAACCACACAGGGGGACCTAGTGAATGACCTGCAGAGAGCTGGGACCAACGTAACAAAGCCTACCATCAGAAACACACTACGCCGCCAGGGACTCAAATCCTGCAGTGCCAGACGTGTCCCCCTGCTTAGGCCAGTACATGTCCAGGCCCGTCTGAAGTTTGCTAGAGTGCATTTGGATGATCCAGAAGAGGATTGGGAGAATGTCATATGGTCAGATGAAACCAAAATATAACTTTTTGGTAAAAACTCAACTCGTCGTGTTTGGAGGACAAAGAATGCTGAGTTGCATCCAAAGAACACCATACCTACTGTGAAGCATGGGGGTGGAAACATCATGCTTTGGGGCTGTTTTTCTGCAAAGGGACCAGGACGACTGATCCGTGTAAAGGAAAAAATGAATGGGGCCATGTATCGTGAGATTTTGAGTGAAAACCTCCATCAGCAAGGGCATTGAAGATGAAACGTGGCTGGGTCTTTCAGCATGACAATGATCCCAAACACACCACCCGGGCAACGGAGGAGTGGCTTCGTAAGAAGCATTTCAAGGTCCTGGAGTGGTCTAGCCAGTCTCCAGATCTCAACCCCATAGAAAATCTTTGGAGGGAGTTGAAAGTCCGTGTTGCCCAGCGACAGCCCCAAAACATCACTGCTCTAGAGGAGATTTGCATGGAGGAATGGGCCAAAATACCAGCAACAGTGTGTGAAAACCTTGTGAAGACTTACAGAAAACGTTTGACCTGTGTCATTGACAACAAAGGGTGTATAACAAAGTATTGAGAAACTTTTGTTATTGACCAAATACTTATTTTCCACCATAATTTGCAAATACATTCATAAAAAATCCTACAATGTGATTTTCTGGAGAAAAAAAACTCATTTTGTCTGTCATAGTTGACGTGTACCTATGATGACAATTACAGGCCTCTCTCATCTTTTTAAGTGGGAGAACATGCACAATTGGTGGCTGACTAAATACTTTTTTTCCCCACTGTATATTGGTCCATATACTAAACTATTGACTACTTTAATACATATATACAGAAAGTATTCAGACAACTTGACTTTTTCCACAGTTTGTTACGTTTAAGCCATATTCTAAAATGTATTACATTATTATTCCCCCACACCAATCTACACATAATACCCAATAATGACATAGCGAAAACAGGTTTTTAGACATTTTTGCAAATGTATTAAAAATAAAAACAGAAATATCTTATTTACATAGAGTACCAGTCAAAAGTTTGGACACACCTACTCATTCAAGGATTTTTCTTTCTTTTTTTACTATTTTCTACATTGTATAATAATAGTGAAGACATCAAAACTATGAAATAACACATATGGAAACATTTAGTAACCAAAAAAGTGTTATATATATTAAAGTCTTCGGCAACTAACGAAATTATAACACAATTCTCTTCTCCCCCGAGCCCACCCTCCAGACCGTGTCTCTCCCTTCCAAAACAACTCCAGCCTATCAGCCCCTGATTGGTTTCAGCTGCGTGGGAAGATTGGCCACAGAGGGTTGGAGTTCCCGACCATACCAGCAGATGGAGCCATAGCTGTCTGGGTTTGCAGCCACCTCAGGGGGATGTAACGTCCCTCCAGGACACAGCCTCTCGTGACATCACACATCCCCCTCCTCGGGACCGACGTCCTCGTCGGGGTAAAGGCAGTGAAGAAGGCATCACGCCGGGAGAGGGCGTCCGCATTTCCGTGGTGCTTGCCAGCCCTGTGGACAACCGAAAAGTTAAACGGTTGCAAGCTCAAAAACCATCTGGTTACTCTACTGTTTGATTCCTTGTTCTTGGCCATCCACTGCAGAGGGGCGTGATCAGATACCACCATGAAACGTCGGCCCAGGAGATAGAACCGAAGGGACTCCAGGGCCCAGACTACAGCCAGACATTCCTTCTCCACCGTTGAATAGTTCTTCTCTCTTGGAAGTAACTTCCTGCTTAGGTAGAGAATGGGATGTTCTTCCCCGTCATGTGCCTGGGTGAGGACAGCACCCAGACCCACCTCCGAAGCATCCGCTTGGACCATGAATTCCTTCTTGAAGTCTGGTGCCACCAGGATCGGACTGGAGCAGAGTGCTCGCTTCAGGTTGCGGAAAGCCGCCTCCGCCGCAGGGTTCCACTTCACCATTCGTGAGTGGCGTTTGGTCGTCAGCTCCGTCAATGGTGCCGCTATGGTAGCAAAATCTGCAATAAAGCGTCTATAGTAGCCAGCGAGGCCCAAAAATGACCTTACTTGCTTCTTGTTGATGGGCTGCGGCCAGTCCTGTATGGCCCGCAGTTTGGCTTCCTGTGGTTTGACCAACCCCCGCCCAATGGTGTACCCCAGGTAGTTTGTCTCACTGAAGGCCACCTTGCACTTCTTCGGGTTTGCCGTGAGCCCTGCTTCCCTGAGCGAATCCAGCACCGCTTGTACCCGGGGTAGGTGGCTGGCCCAATCCTGACTTTGTATAACCACATCATCTAAATAAGCCGCTGCGTACTCTTGTGGGGGCGCAAGGACTCGATCCATCAGGCGTTGGAACGTGGCAGGTGCCCCGTGGAGACCAAACGGAAGTCGGGTATACTGGTAGAGCCCCTCCGGGGTGGCAAAGGCTGTCTTCTCCTTAGACGCCGGGGTCAAGGGCACCTGCCAGTAGCCTTTTGTGAGATCAAGAGTGGTTATGAAACGAGCATGCCCCAAGGAGTCTATTAAATCATCGACACGAGGCATTGGGTATGCATCAAATTCAGACACTTCATTCAACTTTCGATAGTCATTACAAAATCGTACTGAACCGTCTGGCTTGGGAACTAGTACTATGGGACTTGCCCAGGCACTGTGGGACTCTTCGATTACTCCCAACTCCCGCATCTTCCTTACCTCCTTCTGTATAACCACTTTACGAGCCTCTGGCACGCGGTACGGGCGCTGGTTTACCGTTCGGCCAGGCATGGTGCGGATCTCATGTTGGACCACCTCTGTGTGACCGGGAAGGGAGGAGAAGACATCCTGGTTCTGCTCCACGAGTTCCAGGGCCATCTGTCGTTGATGTGGGGACAGATTTGGACCCAGCTGAACCTCTTCTCGCGCCGGTTCCTGGGTCTCTGTGGGGGTAGAGAGCTAAACAGCGCCTCTCTGGCGTGCCACTTCTTTAAAAGGTTAACATGATAAATCTGCTCAGTTTTCCTCTTATCTGGTTGCCTCACCTTGTAGTTTACTTCTCCCATGCGTTCAATGACCTCATATGGTCCTTGCCAGGTTGCCAGGAATTTGCACTCAACGGTTGGCACCAGGACCAGCACTCTGTCCCCGGCTTAAACTCCCTGGGCTGAGCAGATCTGTTGTAGGAGGCTTGCTGTTGCCGCTGACTGGCCTCCATGTGTTCCCGCATCATGGGATAGATGGCCTTCATTCTCTCCCCTCATAGCCCCTACATGGTCGATCAGTGTCCGCTGTTGGCATGGCTGCTCCTCCCAGGCCTCCTTGGCGATGTCGAGCAGTCCTCTGGGTCTGTAGGAAAGCAAGAGCTCAAAGGGTGAAAAACCAGTAGAAGACTGAGGTACCTCTCTCACCGCAAACAATATGTATGGTAACAGCTGATCCCAGTTGCGCCCATCTTCCCCTACCGCTTTCCGCAGCATGGATTTTAGTGTTTTGTTAAAACGTTCGACTAGGCCATCTGTCTGGGGGTGGTAGACCGAGGTTCTCAGCTGTTTGATTTTCAGTAAAGCACAGAGTTCTTTCATCACCCTGGACATGAATGGAGTCCCTTGGTCCGTCAATATCTCTTTTGGGATTCCCAGACTAGTTGAGAGACGGAACAGCTCCTTGGCGATTTGTCTGGATGTAGCCTTCCTCAGCGGAATGGCCTCCGGGTACCGGGACGCATAGTCCAGAATGACCAGAATGTATTGATGTCCCCTGGCACTTTTCGGTAAGGGCCCGACTATGTCTAATCCAATCCTCTCAAAAGGAGTTTCGATAATGGGCAAGGGAATGAGCGGGTTTCTATATGTGGGCTTTGGCGCAACCTGCTGACACTCAGGGCAACTACGGCAGTAGTTCTCTATCTCTTTGTGTACTCCTGGCCAAAAGAAACGTTGCATGATTCTTTCCTTAGTCTTCTCTACCCCAAGTGGGCCCCTAGCGGGTGTGTGTGGGCTAGGTTGAGTACTGTGGCCCGATAGGGCTGTGGCACGAGGAGCTGTTCATGCACTTCCTCATTTTTCTTGACTATCTGATATACTAACCCCCGGTTTACTGCGAAATGGGGGTAAGTAGGGGTTGTCTTATCACCTAACACTACACCTTCTAATACCTGCACATTTCTTAAGGCATTTGCAAGAGTAGGATCTTGTAATTGAGCCGTACCATACTGGCCTGTGAGAGGGGGAAGCTCTTGGGTGCCTGGGACGTCTTCTTCACTGGAGAACGGAGCACTTTCCTGGGCTGCGTTCTCTTCTCCCGTATCCGGACCAGTCTCGGTGTCGGTCTGGGCACCTGCCATCCCTATCAGAGCCCGGGCGGGAGTGAGTAACTCGGAGGATTGCACCGGAGCCTTCCCAGGATGAGTCTTGCCTCTCCGTTTCCGAGGTACTCGGGTTATCCTCTCCTGAGACTCTCTCCAGAGTGGGTAAAAGGCTGGGCAGTCTCGTCCAATTATGACAGGGACGGGGAGGGAATCAACCACCCCCGCCGTCGTGTGTATGGTTCCCCCGTGTGCTGGTCATTGTAAGTTCAGTAATGGGGTATTCTCTGGTGTCCCCATGGACACAGGAAACTGGGAGGACTTTCCCCGGGGTCAGACACGTTGGGCCCACCAAATCCTTACGCACCAGGGTGGCCCGGCTACCAGAATCCAGTAAGGCCTCCACATCATGGTGATTCACAGTTACCGGGCAGGTGGGGGGGTCGATCTGGGCCGCCATCTACGACTCCCAAGAGCGAGGCAACCCGGTGTGTGGGTGCTGAGCTGGAGGAATCCGCAGTGGGCATAGGTTCATCGGCTGGTTTCCCACACTGCCAGGAGATATGTCCCATCTCCCCACCCCGGTAACACTGTCGAGTTTCCCCCTCCTGGTGTACTCTTCTTGGACCCGCCTGGTTTCTGGCTCCCCCTGGAGCCGGGATAAGTCCTGACGTGGCTGGGTTCGAGACCTTGGGGTCCTTTGGACGGGTCCTTCCCATTTGTGGTGGGGCCGCACTCCTGGGGTCTTTTCGGGAAGCATTCAGCATCTCCGCTGTGGCCTGGTACTTTTCCACAGCTTCCACGGTCAGATCAGCCGTGGTCAAGGCCTGTTGACTGATGAACCGTTTTGCCTCATAAGGCAGGGGCGCGTAGGTAACGATCCACCACAACGGCCTCCACCACCGCCGCTGCTGTATTCCTCTGCGGATCCAGCCATTTCCTTGCGATTCGGACAAGTTCATGCATCTGCGCCCGAGGAGGTTGGTCTGGTTGGAAGGTCCAACTGTGAAAGCGCTGGGCCATACCAAATTTTGTGAGTCCATATCTGCTGAGGATCTCAGACTTCAGGGCATCATAGTCAGTAACCTGGTCAGGGCCCAGGTCCCCGGACAGCATTCAGCGCTTCCCCGGTTAGGAAGGGGGGCTAACAGACCAACCCACTGTTGCTTGGGCCAGGCTTACCTAGTGGCCGTGGCCTCAAATGCATGCAGGTATGCCTCAATGTCATCGGTAGCTCCCATCTTAGATATAAAGTCACTTGCCTTTATTGGGCGGGTATTTTGGACCACCCTCTGTCTCTGCAACTGCAATTCCTCTGCCTTCAGAAGGTTGGCTTTCTTTTGCTCCTCCAAGAGAGCCACGCTTGCTTGCATTTTCAAATAGCAACCCTTTGCCTTGATGACAGCTTTGCACACTCTTGGCATTCTCTCAACCAGCTTCACCTGGAATGCTTTTCCAACAGTCTTGAAGGAGTTCCCACATATGCTGAGCACTTGTTGGCTGCTTTTCCTTCACTCTGCCGTCCGACTCATCCCAAACCATCTCAATTGGGTTGACGTTGGGGGATTGTGGAGGCCAGGTCATCTGATGCAGCACTCCATTACTCTCCTTGGTAAAATAGCCCTTACACAGCCTTGAGGTGTGTTGGGTCATTGTCCTGTTGAAAAACAAATGATAGTCCCACTAAGCTCAAACCAGATGGGATGGTGTATCGCTGCAGAATGCTGTGGTAGCCATACTGGTTAAGTGTGCCTTGAATTCTAAATAAATCACAGACAGTGTCACCAGCAAAGCACCCCCACACCATAACATCTCCTCCTCCATGCTATACGGTTGGAACTACACATGCGGAGATCATCTGTTCACCCACACCACGACTCACAAAGATACGGCGGTTGGAACCAAAAATCTCCAATTTGGACTCCAAACCAAAGGACACATTTCCACCGGTCTAAAGTCCATTGCTCGTGTTTCTTGGCCCAAGCAAGTCTCTTCTTCTTATTGGTGTCCTTTAGTAGTGGGTTTTTTGCAGCAATTCGACCATGAAGGCCTGATTCATACAGTCCCCTCTGAACAGTTGATGTTGAGATGTGTCTGTGACTTGAACTCTGTGAAGTATTTATTTGGGCTGCAATTTCTGAGGCTGGTAACTCTAATGAACTTCTCCTCTGCAGCAGAGGTAACTCTGGGTCTTCCATTCCTGTGGCGGTCTTCATCATTGCGCTTTATGGATTTTGTGACTGCACTTGAAGAAACTTTCAAAGTTCTTTAAATGTTCCGTATTGACTGACCTTCATGGACTGTCGTTTCTCTTTGCTTATTTGTTGCTGTTCTTGACATAATATGGACTTGGTCTTTTACCAAATAAGGCTATCTTCTGTTAGTATTCAGACCCTTTGCTATGAGACTCGAAATTGAGCACAGGTGCATCCTGTTTCCATTGATCATCCTTGAGATTTTTCTACAACTTGATTGGAGTCCACCTGTGGTAAATTCAATTGATTGGACATGATTTGGAAAGGCACACATCTGTCTATATAAGGTGCCACAGCTGACAGTGCATGTCAGAGCAAAAACCAAGTCATGATGTCGAAGGAATTGTCCGCAGAGCTCCGAGACAGGATTGTGTTGAGGCACAGATCTGGGGAAGGGTACCAAAAAATGTCAGCAGCATTGAAGGTCCCCAAGAACACAGTGGCCTCCATCATTCTTAAATGGAAGAAGTTTGGAACCACCAAGACTCTTCCTAGAGCTGGCCGCCCGGCCAAACTGAGCAATCAGGGGAGAAAGGCCTTGGTCAGGGAGGTGACCAAGAAGCCGATTGTCACTCTGACAGAGCTCCATAGTTACTCTGTGGAGATGGGAGAACCTTCCATAAGGACAACCATCTCTGCAGCACTCCACAAATCAGGCCTTTATGGTAGAGTGGCAAGACGGAAGCCACTCCTCAGTAAAAGGCACATGACAGTCCGCTTGGAGTTTGCCAAAAGGTACTTAAAGGACTCTCAGACCATGAGAAACCAGATTGTCTGGTCTGATGAAACCAAGATTGAACACTGGCCTGAATGCCAAGCGTCACGTCTGGAGGGAACCTGGCACCATCCCTACGGAGAATCATGGTGGTGGCAGCATCATGCTGTGGGGATGTTTTTCAGCGGCAGTGAATGGGAGACTAGTCAGGATCGAGGGAAAGATGAACGGAGCAAAGTACAGAGAGATCCTTGATGAAAACCTGCTCCAGAGCACTCAGGACCTCAGACTGGGGGCGAAGGTTCACCTTCCAACAGGACAACAACCCTAAGCACACAGCCAAGACAAACGCAGGAGTGGCTTCGGGACAAGTCTCTGAATGTCCTTGAGTGGCCCAGCTAGATTAATTAATTAATTAATATTAATTAATATGCCATTTAGCAGACGCTTTTATCCAAAGCGACTTACAGTCATGCGTGCATACATTTTTGTGTATGGGTGGTCCCGGGGATCAAACCCACTACCTTGGCATCACGCCGTGCCCAGCTGACTATTCCCTGACTTGAACCCGATCTAACATCTCTGGAGATACCTGAAAATAGCTGTGCAGTGACGCTCCCCATCCAACCTGACAGAGCTTGAGAGGATCTGCGGAGAAGAATGGGAGAAACTCCCCAAATACAGGTGTGCCAAGCTTGTAGCATCATTCCCAAGAAGACTCTAGGCTGTAATCGCTGCCAAAGGTGCTTCAACAAAGTACTGAGTAAATTTGCACAAAGAAAATAAAACCTGTTTTTGCTTTGTCATTATGGAGTATTGTGTGTAAATTGATGAGGGAAAAAAACAATGTAATCCATTTTAGAATAAGGCTGTAACGTAACAAAATGTGGAAAAAGTCAAGGGGTCTGAATACTTTGCGAATGCATTGTATGTACGGCAGGACCAAAATGGACAGATAGGTAGGAGCAAGCCCATGTAATGCTTTGTAGGTTAGCAATAAAATCTTGAAATCAGCCCTAGCCTTAACAGGAAGCCAGAGGCTTGCACTGGAGTAATATGATCAAATGTTTTGGTTCTAGTCAAGATTCTAGCAGCCATGTTAAGCACTAACTGAAGTTTATTTAGTGCTTTATCCGGGTAGCCGGAAAGTAGAACATTGCAGTAGTCTAATCTAGAGGTGACAAAAGCTTGGATATGTTCGTCAAAAACAGAGATCAGGGTCCAGAGTAACGCCGAGGTCCTTCACAGTTTTATTTGAGACGACTGTACAACCATCAAGATGAATTGTCAGATCCAACAGCAGATCTCTTTGTAGGCAATTTTGGGGCTTCACCATGTTTCTTTTAACACCTTTTTCTAAAATGTTTGAAAGTAATGGGAGATTCGATATAGGGCGATAGTTTAGAAAAAAATTCCGGATCAAGGTTTGGCTTTTTGAAGAGAGGCTTTATTACTGCCACTTTTAGTGAGTTTGGTACACATCCAGTGGATAGGGAGCCATTTATTATGTTCAACATAGGAGGGCCAAGCACAGGAAGTAGCTCTTTCAGTAGTTTAGTTGGAATAGGGTCCAGTATGCAGCTTAAAGGTTTAGAGGCCATTACTATTTTCATGAATGTGTCAAGAGATACAGGATTAAAAAAACCTGAGTGTCTCTATTGATCCTAGGTCCTGGCATTTCTATGCAGACTCAGGACAACTGCGCTTCGCCGATTCAAAGAGGTGTCCATAATTTGCTTTCTAATGATCATGATCTTTTCGTCTTAGAAGTTCATTAATTCATCACCGCTAAAGTGAAAGCCATTCTCTCTTGGGGAATGCTGCTTTTTAGTTAACTAGTTGGAAGACTTCCAGTTTGGTGAAGCGCCATTTCCGTTCCAATTTTCTGGAAGCTTGCTTCAGGGATCGGGTTTTTTCTGTATACCAGGGAGCAAATTTCTTGTGACAAATGTTTTTTGTTTTTAAGGGTGTGACTGCATCTAGGGTAATGCAAGTTTAAATGTAGATCATCAGTTAGGTGGTTAACCGATTTTTGTACTCCGACATCCGTGGTTAGGTGGAGGGAGTCTGGAATGGCATCTAGGAATCTTTGGGTTGTCCCGAGAATTTATAGCACAGCTTTTGAGGATCCTTGGTTGAGGTCTGAGCAGGTTATTTGTTGAGATTTAATAAAATGGTGGTCCGATAGTCCAGGACATGTTGGACAAAACCCACTGAGTCGATGATGGCTCCGAAAGACTTTTGGAGTGGGTCTGTGGACTTTTCTATGTGAATATTGAAGTCACCAAAAGTTAGAATATTATCTGCCATGACTACAAGGTCCGATAGGAATTCAGGGAACTCAGTGAGGAACACTGTATACGGCCCAGGAGGCCTGTAAACAGTAGCTATAAAAAGTGATTGAGTAGGCTGTATAGATTTCATGACTAGAAGCTCAAAAAACAGAAAACGCAGTCATTTTTCTAATGTAAATTGAAATTTACTGTCGTAAATGTTAGCAACACCTCTACCTTTGCGGGAAGTGCGTTGTATATGGTCACTAATGTAAGCAGGAGGACAGGCCTAATTTAACACAGTAAATTCATCAGGCTTGACCCATGTTTCAGTCAGGCCAATCAAATCAAGATTATGTTCAGTGATTAGTTCATTGACTAGGACTGCCTTGGAAGTGAGGGATCTAACATTAAGTAGCCCTATTTTGAGATGTGAGAGATCACAATCAGATTATTTGGAAAAAGAGCTGCACCTCTTGAATTGTGAGTAATTTGACAAAGGTAAGTGTCATAGAAACTGCAGAATATGCTCTTTCAGATACTATATAGAAATCACAATGTTTTACCTGCATGTGACTCTGAAGGAGGATTTGATAAAGCGATGCTCCCTTCCCTGCATCTGTCAATTACAAGATGCGCTCATCTCTTCATGAACAATTTGACAACTGATAAATCTAATATTGTCACTCATCAGATTATTGTAAATGTAATCTTGTCTATAGGCTAACTCTTATGTGTGAAATTAGTTTTGGTATAATTTAGGTGTAGTTTCGATGGGCTGGCTGTGCAGGCTGGCTGACTGGCATCGTTTGTTTCCCGCTCATCAACTTGGATAGAGTCAAGGATATGTTTTGCATTATTCTAAAGGCCTACTGCAATATGTAGCATGCTTTCGTTTCCCTTACAATAAATGTGATTAGTAATTGAGTTATAGTAAATAAAACAGTCCCATAACGGCTTCTTTCTACAAAGTAAAACGTAAAGAGAATAGTATCAACCTGCAAGCCATGCGGTCAAATTATTAACATGAGCGCCAACACTGACAAATAGGCATAACACAAACTCATCATTACACTATTGTTTTTCTAAATTAAATCAACCTCTTCACCCTCATCATTCAGTGAGGCCTAATTTAAATTCAATTGTGAAGTAACTTGCACAATTATCGCCCATTCCATCCATTTGTCATTAATTCAGTGGGCTGGCATCGTTTGTTTCGCTGGATCGAGTCAAGGATATGTTTTGCATTATTCTAAATGCCTACGGCAACATGTAGCATGTTTTCGATTCCCTTACAATAAATGTGATTAGTAATAGAGTTATAGTAAATAAAACAGTCCCATAACAGCATTTTCTAACAAAGTAATATGTAAAAGAGAATAGTATCAACCCGCAAAGATGCGGTCAAATTATTTGCTGCTGATTAAATAGGCATAACACAAACACTAAATTAAATCAACCTCTTCACCCTCCTTATCATCCAGTTAGACCTAATTTAAATTCAATTGTGAAGTAAGGTTCACAATTATTGCCCATTCATCCATTTGTTATTAGACAGAGACGCATTAGCGCCTGCCAGGGTACCAACGTCCTACATCACACTGTTTTCGCGGATTAAGTTAGGATTAGGTGTGAAAAAAGGTAAAAAGGCTCTAACTACTTTTCTGTTTGGGATTTCAAAATTCTGAAAAAATGAGCAGTGTAAAATACAAACATTTTCAATGAAGGAGCAGGACATAGAGAAAGAGCTCCTTGTAGTAGCAAAGAAGTCGTCGGAGGGTCCACCGTCACCACCACCCACCCAGGCCCCTATCCAGACCCCTCTGGATCTGGATGAGGATAGGGCTGTTGCGGTGACCGTATTACTGCCACACCGGCGGTCACGAGTCATGAATGCAGTCAAATTCTCCATAACTGGTTAGTCACAGTAATTAGGCTTCTCCAAGCTTTGATGCTGCTGATGGTCATTAGTAGCCTACCAAACTTGCTAACTGCCTGGTACTCAGCACTCTATTGTCCCTCTAATCACGCTGACCTCAATGCAAATGTTATCGAAAATCTAATCAAACACTTCATGAGAGCCCATGTTGTGCAACATTTCTATAGGCTATGCAATTGTGCGAGAAAACAGAGTGATGGCCTCTACTAAAAAGAGGAGGATCCCATCAGCTTTCTATAGGCTAGGCCTACTACATTTATTTCTCAACTTTCCTAATATTAACCGTATTGCTTATCTTTACAACAGGAGTATAGCCTACCTGGCTGGCATGAAAATGACCATGGGAAAAGCGCCTCCATTCGCTATTTAAGTGCATAGATGACATGTATTTTGTCCCACTGCCCCTGTTTCGAGACAGGTGCATGATAATGGTCCATTCTAAATCAAAACAAATTTCACGCATATTATTTAGTAAAGACAAGATTCAATCCAGAATAGTCTGATGGGTGACAATATTAGCCTATCACTTGTGAATTATATATTATAACTTGTGAATGATGCCCAGCATAAGAAGAAATGCCTTTTTTTTGCGTGACTTTTTCAAATCCTAGTCGCACACCTCATGTAGCCTAGCCCATAGGCCCATATGTTTTGATAAGGTTTGTATCACAACTAAAGTGGCCAAATTACTTCTTAAAATTAAGTACATTAATCCGCTTTACAAGGGGTGTAGAGCCTAACTGGCATACATAAGCAGCTCGTGAGTTTCAAGTTTGGGGATAATTTTCACCATAGAAATGCACCTTTATAATAAAAGCATTTCATGCATAATCGCATTTGCGGTACATTTTGATAATGGTGTTTTCCTGCTAATGGAACATTCACGCTTATAGCCTACTGCCATGTGCGAATCGCTGCGCTTATAATGTGAAGAAATAGCCTAATAGTTCATTAAGATTTTAAGCTAAACGTTCTGATCTGTTGCATCAGCCAGATTGCGTAAAAAATGTTTTTTGAGCTAGTGTATCTATCCCATCCCACAACTGTCCCAGACTATGTTTGGAATATTTATTTCTTGCGCAGAATAGGTCGACTTTTGTACTATGGGGGACAGTAGATTGACATAGGCTAGTGCTTTTGCTGTTCGTTAGGCCTACTCATCTTGTTGGCTGACGAAAAGTAAATGTTGACAGTTCTTCCAATATCTTCAATATGCAACCTGGGAATTGGATAAGTTGCGTCCCCGATGTGTCTGTCTTCACTTGTAGCCTGTGAGAAAGACCCGATCACCTGATGGAGAGCTATGTGAGTGAGAGATGCTTCGGAGTGCGCAGCATTCAGGGAGAAGGCCACAACACAGCACTCCGGGCCAAGGGCACAACGACCACTGTCTGAAAAAGACATGGATTTTAGGGTGCATTACGGCCACATGAAGGGGATGCCGCTGTGAAATTCGAGGCATTATCAAGTGCTTGTCAAATTGTGAATGAGAGACTGATGAAGTGTGTACAGCCTGCGCAAAAAAACAAAGTAAAGCTCATGCCTTTCAAGCTACTATTTTTCAAATCATCATTAGTTTCATCGTGCAGCCTTACAATGTATTAAAAATCAAAACATATAGCCCAACGTTTGTAGAACAACTAAAGTTACATTAATAACTCTAAATTAAGCAGATAGGAGTACCTATTTCTTTGTTAACCGCTCAACACAGAATAGCCGCATGACGCACTCCCTCAAATCGTTTGGAGAAAATATCATTTTGTCACACGTGTAGAGAGGAGTAGGCAGGAGGCAGTCGCAGGTTTAGAACTACTGCATTTATTAAAGCACCATAGATTAAAGCGGGATGAAACCCACAGTGCAAAATATAAAGTACTCAGGAAATAGTAGGAGCGATTCCTCTCAGGAAAACAAGCAACATATACAATGACCGACAAAGACAAATGACAGCGGGAGTATATATACAGTGATAGAGTGGGGATTGGAACCAGGTGTGTGTAATGATGACGAGACAAGTCCGGGGTTGATGAGTGAAGGATGTTTGCCAGCAGCAGGTTCGGCAGCAGCTAGAAGGCCAGCGACGCCGAACGCCTGAGCTGGACAGGAGAGGGAGCCAACGCGAAGGCTGGTGTGACACCTTCCCATTTTATTCAGCTTTGTTCAATTGTATTCTTCATAATATAAAATAATGCCACGGAATTCTAAGCAAATCCTGTCTGCTAAATGAACTAGTGTAGCCCAAAGCCATTTGGCATAGCCAGAGCAGGACTTAACATACGGACAACTCAGAGTATGCTATTCTGTTCTTCTGAAATAGACTACATTTTCTTCATATCATGCTTCTTTAGACCTGTCAAAAATAAATAATGGATTTATTGTGACAGTGTAGGCTATATTACATGGATTTATTAGACTTTTTAAAATGTAGATGTTCCAAAGGTCTGCATCAGTGGCTTGTAGGCTATGTGTGGAAGCGAGGAGATGCTAAATGTGTTTATGTTCATAAACGGTCAATTACCGTGAGGCCGACAGTTATTTGCTTGACAATCACCAGCTGCCGAAATCTTGTGACCACCACAGCCCTAGATGAGAACGTTTTTTTTGAAAGGCTGACCATTGACAAAAAAGCAGCCGTCAGGTTCTACATCCATAGGATCATTTATGAAGCAGAGGCCAAGGATGACTAGCTGTGTGTGTCTTGCCCCCGACTATATATGCTTACTTACAGTCAGAAATTGAAACTAAGAATCAATGGTTTGAATGTTTGCTGAAGGAAATGGTTACAGTGGCAATGTTAGTTTAATGTAACACTTGGCTACCTCGTGGTGATCACTCACTGTCTGAAATGCTCATGAAGGATTAAAGAAGGATACAATTATTGCACTGTACTACGATATAACCTCAAAGATTTTTATTTGCTGTTTTTTTCCCTATTGATAATCTATCTGGCTGTTGAAATGGCGATTTTTGCACTGAGCTCACTATCAGTGTTCTTGGTATTGATATCAAGTTCAATTCACAGCATGCGTGCCTTAAAGTTGAATATCCCCAAAGTTTTATTACCACACGTTTCTGCAAACTGTTGCTGCACATTCTCACCAGACCCAGGTCAAACGAATGACTAAAATGAACGAGTCACTCAGAAAAATGTGTCATAATTATCGAGTCAGTAAAGAGTCGTTTGCGAACTACACATCACTAGTGTGTGGGTTTGTCATTGTTATTGTTCGTCATTGTTATTGTTGTTAGGTTGTTATGCCTTGGGAAAGTCCCCTGTAGCTCAGTTGGTAGAGCATGGCGCTTGCAACGCCAGGGTTGTGGGTTCGTTTCCCACGGGGGGCCAGTATGAAAAATGTATGCACTCACTAAATGTAACTCACTTTGGATAAGAGCGTCTACTAAAATGTAAATAAAGGTTATTTTCGGGTATGAATGTCTGTGAACCATTATCTTTCAGTCATATCCAATACCAGGAGTATCAAACTCTAGTCTAAGAATGATGCTATCTACATATACAGTAATTGTCACCAGACTCTTCATCAACCATCTCCCTCCTTCCTCTGATCAAGCCATGAACTGGCCCTCTCCATCTTTGGAGGATGCATGCACCAAAGACTTGGCCTCTATTGGTTGACCTAACTATAGCTAGGATACTCATGACGATGTATCTGTTTTGCTTCTTTGTATTTTGCTTTTGAAGCTGTCGTGGAAATTCACCACTAAGGACTCGAACTCAATGTAAATGAATCACTCTTTATTATCATGGCCGGAGAAGTTCACAAACTCAATCCAAGCTTGATGAAAACTCTGACAAGGGTGTTCCCTTTCAGTCCTCTTATACTGCTACACAAACAAGTCATATAAGCATGATTTACATGATTCATTATTAACTTTGGTTCCTGCATGTGACTGATTGAGACCTCAAAAGGCTTCTTCTCTCAAAGCTGGGACCTTGAAACAGAGATACTTCTTTTGGTTCCCTGAACAATGTTCTGGGCATACTACCAATTGGTCTGAGGAGGAGGTCACAGTCACCTGCACGAACCAAGATAGAGTGAGAGGAGATGCTGTGTACAATTCAATGCTATCTCTTCAGTCAAAATTTTCCCTCACTGAAAAGCGCTATAGAAATTATTAAATCCAAACTGGTCTGTAAATGAAGACCGGTATATATATTTTTTTACGGTATACCATCCAGCCCTAGGTGTAATGACCAGTCAGTAACCCCTCCATGTTTCGCATTAGCGCTTCAACTCCTTAAACACTCCCCACCCTGTGATGTAATATAGGACCTGATTCTTCAAGTAGGGGAGTGTTTCAGCTGGCTCTCATTCTGTTTCCATTTCCAGGGTGGGATCTAGTGATGGGAATTTTCAGTGAGCCGGCTCATTTGGCTCCGTTCATTTAAGGTTCACTTAAAAGAGCCGGCTCCCAAACGGCTCTTCATTCAAAATGCTTAAAAATCAACCTAGAACCATGAAAAAAAGTATAATCTCCAATGTAAAGCCCAAAAGGTAGGCTACCATTATGTCAGATTGTGAAATGCGCATTCAGATACATTATTACCTGGCCAAATTATTAGATCAACGTGGACCAGATTTATGTGCTCTCCCCACTATTTATCTGCAGTGAGGATTCACGCACTAGATAATTATTTTGTAACTTATCTGCAGAAAAACGTTGTTTTGAGCTCATAAAACAGTTGTAGCGGTATGCAAATCAGGGAGCCAAATGAACGTTTGTTCGCGAACGACCCATCACTACTGTGATCTCCACTTCTGTGTCTGGAGTGGGTCTGATGGTGTCGAAGTACTTGATCAGGGTTTGCGCCGTCAGTCTGATGTCTAAAATTGGTTGATGGCAATTCGCTTTAATCGTGCTCTGCAATGCTTTGCCAGAGGCTGGATCATGTTGTTGCACCAGAACGGAGAGTGAAGATTCTCGTTGGCATCGGTGGAGACACGGCCTGTGAGGAAAAATGGTGAAGCTGGGTTGCAGAGGCTTCTTATCCTGTGGGGGTCAGCTAGGAGAAAAGAAGTGGGGACCTCAGGTCTTGCATGTCTGAAGGGAACAGCAGGGAGCCTGCCAGGACAAGCATGGTTGATGTGGCCGTCCTCACCCCAGCTCCCCTGTCTTCAGAGAACGGAAAACTGTTCCCATCCATACCGTCTGAAACTCCTAGAGCCTCTGGAGCTTCCACTGGGCCACTGGGTCGCATTTGGTGCGTATAATGCTGTTGGAATAGAATGAAACTAGATATTACATTGAACAAAAAATATAAATGCAACATGTAAAGTATTGGTCCCAAGAAATGTAAATAATAAAAACTGGTGAATCACATGTGGTTTCAAAATACTCCCAACCTTTTATGTAGAGAGGAAAAGGCGAAGTGAGAGGGATAACTGGGCCCAAAATCTGTCTTCTCCAGCAGATGGCGTTTTTTGTATAGCGGTCAATCAGAGAGTGTTGAATTTGGGTAACAAAACATGGAATGGCTTATTTAATCAAATCGAAGTTTCGTATTGCTTAGGTTGTTACGAATGTACTGATATATGTAGGGCACGTGATATCCCGGCAACTTTGACAAAAAACACTATATCGGAGTTGTGCCTGTTATTCACACGCATATCTGTCCTCTCATTGGCTAGAATGGTTCCACCTGATCTATCCTCCTCCCAACTGCCTTCCATTTTTGAAGACATTTATTTTCATTGTTAGAGCGGCCACTTGAGTATCTGGTCAATATAATGGATAATCTGTGATGTAGGCTACAATCTTATTTGTCATCATGAGATAAATAAATGTATCTCGACATAATGAGGGAATAATTGTTTGATTACATTTTTTTTATTCATACAGGTACAGTATGTCCTCTCTGGACTTCCATACTAGGGGTGTGCGGAGTAGTCAGACAAAACGAGTATCGTAACGGATATGGGCAATTTTCTGGATACGATTATGATCAGAGTATTTGTTTTTTATTATCCATGATCAGGAAAAAAAGTAATTTTCGGGTGCCAGTACGCATCTTTCTCATGTCAGTCAGTTATGTGCGAGATTCTACGTGGTCTAAATGGCCGTTTTCGATAACATCAAAACCTCAGCCGACTAACTGATCTACAAATCACCTTTCATCATAAATAACGATTTATTATTATTTGTAGATCAGTCAATCCCAATTTATCCATGGTACGTTGCAGTTTTCATCCTCAGCTAATAACCCAACTGGCTGTCTGTAAAAAGAAGGGCGGGCTGTATGTTGATCATACTGCTTTGATTGGATAGAGTGAAGGTGGATTTCTCAATCCACTCGCTTCATAATTTCACCGATCAGTTTCCTTGCATATTTTCGGTCTGATAATTTAGATTGCTGCTGCCTGGCAGCTACCATGATAAATCACATGGCGAGGACGTTTGCTATCAAGCTATCAATGTGCTTAATATCTAACAAGCGGGGCAAGGATAAGGAAAAAATATGAAACGCTGATGTGCATTCTGACTGAGTGACAGCAAATTTGAATGGCCGCTGCAAATTGAGGACACACACTCCTCCACACGCTGCTCCTAATCTGCAGTTTTTTTGCAGTGCGAACGTGCAGGTTTTTTTTTTTGGCAACATATTAAAAAACTTTTTCCCATCATGAGTATCATCCGATCCGCCTGTCAATTTACGGATACGATTACGAATACGAGGATGGCCATGTCGGCACACCCCTATTCAGTACATCTATCCAGCGTTGCACTTCATCATTTATTTCCTTATAGAACCATAGCCACGGGAAGGGAACACCCTGGATTAATTTAAATACATTTGCCAAAATTATAGAATTACCGCTTTCTGTTCATAAAGACATTTTATCATTTAGAATACTACACC
>NW_025537789.1:20000-27589 GCF_020615455.1 Coregonus clupeaformis | reverse complement strand
TTGTCACGATCGTCTGAGGAAGCGGACCAATACGCAGCGCGTGGAGTGAACATGATGACTTTATTTAAATAAAAGCAACCACGAAAACAACAAACAAATGACGATAGTGAAGTCCTACAGTGACTATGACTGAACCTGGAACAAAAACCCACAAACACACAGTGAAACCACAACAGTTTAAATATGGCTCCCAATCAGAGATAACGAGCCGACAGCTGTCACTCGTTACCTCCGATTGGGAGTCACATGAATAATAACCACCACAACATAGAAATGAACACCTAGAAACCAACATAGAAATACACCCAAAAGAAAATGAACAACCCTGGCTCAATAATCAAAGTCCATGGAGCCAGAGTGTCACAGTACCCCCCCCTAAAGGTGCGAACTCCGGGCGCACCAGCATACAGTCTAGGGGAGGGTCTGGGTGGGCGTCTGTCCATGGTGGCGGCTCTGGCACTGGTCGTGGTCCCCACCCCACCATAGTCACTACCCGCTTACGTAGCCTCCTCCAAATGACCACCCCCCAACTAAACCCCCACAGGATTAAGGGACAGCACTGGACTAAGAGGCATCACCGGACTCAGGGGCAGCACCGGACTAAGGGGCAGCACCGGGCTAAGGGGCAGCACCGGGCTAAGGGGCAGCACCGGACTAAGGGGCAGCACCGGACTGAATGGCGGATCCTGGCTGGCTGGCTCTGGCGGATCCTGGCTGGACGGCTCTGGCGGATCCTTGCTGGACGGCTCTGGCGGATCCTGGCTGGACGGCTCTGGCGGATCCTGGCTGGACGGCTCATGGCTGGCTGACGGATCTGGCTGCTCATGGCTGGCTGACGGATCTGGCTGCTCATGGCTGGCTGACGGACCTGGCTGCTCACGGCTGGCTGACGGATCTGGCTGCTCATGGCTGGCTGACGGATCTGGCTGATCCTGTCTGGCGGAAGGCTCTGGCTGATCCTGTCTGGCGGAAGGCTCTGGCTGATCCTGTCTGGCGGAAGGCTCTGGCTGATCCTGTCTGGCGGAAGGCTCTGGCTGATCCTGTCTGGCGGAAGGCTCTGGCTGATCCTGTCTGGCGGAAGGCTCTAGCGGCTCCTGTCTGGCGGAAGGCTCTAGCGGCTCCGGTCTGGCGGACGGCTCTGAAGGCTCATGGCAGACGGGGCGGCTTTGCAGGTTCAGTACAGACGGGCGGCTTTAGCGCCGTTGGGCAGACGGGCAGTTCAAGCGCCGTTGGGCAGACGGGCAGTTCAGGCGCCCGTTGGGCAGACGGGGCAGTCCAGGCGCCGTTGGGCAGACGGGCAGTTCAGGCGCCGTTGGGCAGACGGGCAGTTCAGGCGCCCGTTGGGCAGACGGGCAGTTCAGGCGCCGTTGGGCAGACGGGCAGTTCAGGCGCCCGTTGGGCAGACGGCAGACTCTGGCCGTCTGAGGCGCACCTTAGGCCTGGCGCGTAGTGCCGGAACTGGAGGTACCGGGCTGAGGACACGCATCTCAGGGCTAGTGCGGGGAGAAGGAACAGGCCGGACCGGGCTGGCGACGCGCACCGTAGACTTGGTGCGGGTGGCAGGAACAGGCCGGGTCGGGCTGGCGACGCGCACCGTAGACTTGGTGCGGGTGGCAGGAACAGGCCGGACCGGGCTGGCGACGCGCACCGTATCCCTGGTGCGCAGTGGCCGGAACAGGCCGGGTCGGGCTGGCGACGCGCACCGTATCCCTGGTGCGAGTGGCCGAACAGGCCGGGCCGGTGTCGACGCACACCGTATCCTTGGGCGTGCGGGGGCTGTCGCACACCGTTCCTTTGCGTGGGCAGGAACAGGCCGGGCAGGGCTGTCGACGCACATCGTATCCTCTGTGCGTGGAGCAGGAACAGGCCGGGCTGGGCTGGCGACGCACACCGTAGGTTCTGTGCGTGGAGCAGGAACAGGCCGGGCTGGGCTGGCGACGCACACCGTAGGTTCTGTGCGTGGAGCAGGAACAGGCCGGGCTGGGCTGGCGACGCACACCGTGGGCTTGGTGCGTGGAGCAGGAACAGGCCGGGCAGGGCTGTCGACGCACACCGTATCCTTGGTGCGTGGAGCAGGAACAGGCCGGGCTGGGCTGGCGACGCACACCGTAGGTTCTGTGCGTGGAGCAGGAACAGGCCGGGCTGGGCTGGCGACGCACACCGTAGGTTCTGTGCGTGGAGCAGGAACAGGCCGGGCTGGGCTGGCGACGCACACCGTAGGTTCTGTGCGTGGAGCAGGAACAGGCCGGGCTGGGCTGGCGACGCACACCGTGGGCTTGGTGCGTGGAGCAGGAACAGGCCGGGCAGGGCTGGCGACGCACCCCGTAGGTTCTGTGCGTGGAGCAGGAACAGGCCGGGCTGGGCTGGCGACGCACACCGTGGGCTTGATGCGTGGAGTAGGAACAGGCCGGTCCGTACTGGGAACACACACCACTGGCTTTAACTGGGGATCAGGAACGGGCCGGACCGGACTGGTAACACACATCAGTCTCTCACGCCGTGCCGCAACAACTTCCCTTCCTCTACTCGCCAATGGCTCCCGTAATCCGATAGCCTTCTCTCCACGTCTCCCTGTGGCAGCCTCCTGCTGCCCAGCCGCTAAAGCCATGTGCCCCCCCAAAAAACTTTTTGGGGTTGCCTCTCGTCCTTCCAACGATGATGGCCCTGCTGACGCCGTTGCTCCTCTCTCGCCAGGGCCTTGATCTTCCCCCAAGGTCCCTTGCCCCCGAGCATGTCCTCCCAGGACCACGATTTGCCCACCTGGGCCATCGCCAGCCTCTCGATCTCCTTACCAGGCGCTTCCTCCCATGTCCAGCTGTCTTGCTCCTGGACACGCTGCTTGGTCCTTTTATGGTGGGTTTTTCTGTCACGATCGTCTGAGGAAGCGGACCAATACGCAGCGCGTGGAGTGAACATGATGACTTTATTTAAATAAAAGCAACCACGAAAACAACAAACAAATGACGATAGTGAAGTCCTACAGTGACTATGACTGAACCTGGAACAAAAACCCACAAACACACAGTGAAACCACAACAGTTTAAATATGGCTCCCAATCAGAGATAACGAGCCGACAGCTGTCACTCGTTACCTCCGATTGGGAGTCACATGAATAATAACCACCACAACATAGAAATGAACACCTAGAAACCAACATAGAAATACACCCAAAAGAAAATGAACAACCCTGGCTCAATAATCAAAGTCCATGGAGCCAGAGTGTCACAGATATGATGACAAGAATGCACAGAGGTTGACCAATGAGGAAATAACTCCCATAAAATGGGCTAATTTAATTATCCTTTAAAATATTCAACTCAATTAATTCATTTGTTAAAGCTTTGATTTAAATCAACTAATTTGTTTCCAATTAAATAGACATTAGAATGCATTAATAGCAATACATTGTTGCTGTAATTCTGGGTGTAGAATACGGTATAATATATTAATAATATTATGAATGTTTAAGAATTACACAAGAGGTTTTAGACAATTAGAAGGTTTGTCCACAATGAATCAATTGCAACCTGACTAAAGTTTTCTCAATTAATCAGTGAGTTAATGTCACAAAAAAAAATGCTACTATTTTTATTAATATTGTACTAGCTATACTAATAACATAAAAACAGTTATTATTCAAAATGAGGCCCTTAGATAGTTGATCAGTATAGAGTAATGCAGCAGTGCTAGTTGTTCCATAGAGAGACTGTATCTGTAGTGGCCAGTATAGAGGGGGTCTGACACACTTTCTCTCTGTGGCTTCACCCCCAGGCACTGAGCTAATTAGGACTGTGGTTTTATTTACTGCCAGCTCCTCTGGGTCCCAGGGAATGTGTGTGTGTGTGTGTGTGTGTGTGTGTGTGTGTGTGTGTGTGTGTGTGTGTGTGTGTGTGTGTGTGTGTGTGTGTGTGTGTGTGTGTGTGACTCACCCCACTCTCACCCTCCCATGTCTAAGAGCGTCCTCAGTCACACCAGTTTAGTTGGGCCCTGCCGTTTCGCCCACATTCAGCCGGCGGCACAGTGACGACAGTAGTGTTGACCATTATCTATTGAGCACAGTTCCTTTCCATGGCTACAGTACAGGGACAGGCTAGGCAGCTATAGCCCTGTGGTAGAACTGGAATCACTGTGGTCTTAATATGATAGTGATATAGGATGTGGTCATGAGGTCTCCATTGTTTGTTTAAGTATTAGCATCAATTGGGACGCTTTACTATGCTAATGAGATAACCCCCCTGAAAAATAGGATTCTTTTATATTACATTATATTTTCTCAATATATTTTACTGTAAATATACAGGCAAAGGGTGGCTATTTGAATATTTTTTTAACACTTCTTTGGTTACTACATGATTCCATATGTGTTATTTCATAGTTTTGATGTCTTCACTATTATTCTACAATGTAAAAAATAGAAAAAATAAAGAAAAACCTTGGAATGAGTAGGTGTGTCCAAACTTTTGACTGGTAGTGTATATATATATATATTTTTTAAAACTTTTATTTATTCAGGAGAAACCAATTGAGACCAGTGTCTCAATTACAATGGTGCCCTGAGGACAAAAATGTACTGAAGAGTAGAAGCTATTTATTTCAAAACTTTTTTTAATTCAAATCACTTCCTGAATTGAGTGACTTCAATTCGAATTGACCCCAACCCTAATGAAGACTATAACAAAACCCTAAATTCAAATGACTTTAGCGATCAGCAAAACAGTGAACTACTCCAAAATGTACTGGGCCTTTTATTCCTCTCCATTTATAAATGGGGACATTTCTCCTGGTTGTTGAAGTTGATCAAACAGGACCACAACACTCCAGCTCCCCCACTGACCACAACAGTACCTCAGCATGCCCTCTCTGCAGGTCTCTCTGCAGGTCTCTCTGCAGGTCTCTCTGCAGGTCTCCACTGAGGCTCCACTTGTTGGTGACAGCGTTGCCGTGGCGTTAACACAGCACAGTGGCAGGCCCAGCACCCCCTCCCTGACACCCTTCCTCACCCAGCTGTAGTGTTCCCATGTGCAGCACACCATGAGTTTCAGTTAATAAACCATAGGGGGTTGGACACAACAACACTAACGGTGGCCTTCCAAGGCGCTCAGCTCCAGGAGTGGAAAACACAGCCAGGTTGTGCAACAGTGGGATGGTCACCAGGGGTCAGGGTGTCCTGGTTCTGATGGGCTTTGAAGTCATGGGAAAGACAGACAGTCTAAATTATGGGCTGTTGTTTCCGACGGCGATGGTGCTGTAACTGTTATGGGGAGCCAATGACCCAACTGACCCACCCAGCAAGGCATGGCCCTAACAGCTGTGGTTACCATAGCAATTGAACCCAATGAAATTACACACTCTGAAGTGTGTGTGAGTGCCTATGTGTGTGTATGTGTGTCTCTCTCTGTGTGTGTGTGTGTGTGTGTGTGTGTGTGTGTGTGTGTGTGTGTGTGTGTGTGTGTGAATAGGGTCTCTACAGATGATTACCATCAAACAGTGAGCTACAAGCTGACAACAGAAGGCTATGGGTAATTTCCCATCATGCCTCATCAGGAACAGCGGGGGGCCGTGAGCCTCGCCACATCAGCTCACACTCTGACCAGGCTGGAAAATGACCATAATTAAACAGCAGGGAAAGAGAGGAGTGTGTGTGTGTGTGTGTGTGTGTGTGAGTGAGTGAGTGAGTGAGTGAGTGAGTGAGTGAGTGAGTGAGTGAGTGAGTGAGTGAGTGAGTGAGTGAGAGAGTGCGTGAGTGAGAGAGAGAGAGAGAGCGAGAGAGAGAGAGATGTTTATGTTTATTTATTTTCCCATTTGTACTTTAACTATTTACACATTGTTACAACACTGTATATATACATAATATGACATTTGAAATGTCTTTATTCTTTTGAAACTTCTGAGTGTAATGTTTACTGTTAATATTTATTGTTTATTTCACTTTTGTTTACTATCTACTTCACTTGCTTTGGCAATGTTAACACACGTTTCCCATGCCAATAAAGCCCTTAAATTGAATTGAATTGAATTGAATTGAGAGAGAGAGAAAGAGAGAGAGAGAGAGAGAGAGAGAGAGAGAGAGAGAGAGAGAGAGAGAGAGAGAGAGAGAGAGAGAGAGAGAGAGAGAGCGAGAGAGTGTGTCGGGGGTAGGGGGCTCAGGAGAGAAAGGGAGTACGAGAGAAAGGAAGGCAGCTGTAAGTAAGCATTTCACTGTAATGTCTGCACCTGTTGTATTCGGCGCATGTGACCAATAAAATTTGATTTGATTTGATTTGAGCTCTCCCCCATATCTAGAGAGATAGAAAGGAGTACCTGAAACGGAAGAAAAATAAATATAGAGAGAAAATGACAGGTTACTGACAGGTTACTGACAGGTTACTGACAGGTTACTGACAGGCCTACTGACAGGTTACTGACATGTTACTGACATGTTACTGACAGGTTACTGACAGGTTACTGACAGGTTACTGACAGGCCTACTGACAGGTTACTGACATGTTACTGACAGGTTACTGACAGGTTACTGACAGGTTACTGACAGGCCTACTGACAGGTTACTGACAGGCCTACTGACAGGTTACTGACAGGTTACTGACAGGTTACTGACAGGCCTACTGACAGGTTACTGACATGTTACTGACAGGTTACTGACAGGTTACTGACAGGCCTACTGACAGGTTACTGACATGTTACTGACAGGTTACTGACAGGTTACTGACAGGCCTGCTGACAGGTTACTGACAGGCCTACTGACATGTTACTGACAGGTTACTGACAGGTTACTGACAGGCCTACTGACAGGTTACTGACATGTTACTGACAGGTTACTGACAGGCCTACTGACATGTTACTGACAGGTTACTGACATGTTACTGACAGGTTGCTGACAGGCCTACTGACAGGCCTACTGACAGGTTACTGACAGGTTACTGACAGGTTACTGACAGGCCTACTGACAGGCCTACTGACAGGTTACTGACAGGCCTACTGACAGGTTACTGACAGGCCTACTGACAGGTTACTGAAAGGTTACTGACAGGCCTACTGACATGTTACTGACAGGTTACTGACAGGTTACTGACAGGCCTACTGACATGTTACTGACAGGTTACTGACAGGCCTACTGACAGGTTACTGACAGGCCTACTGACAGGCCTACTGACAGGTTACTGACAGGCCTACTGACAGGTTACTGACAGGCCTACTGACATGTTACTGACAGGCCTACTGACAGGTTACTGACAGGTTACTGACAGGCCTACTGACATGTTACTGACAGGTTACTGACAGGTTACTGACAGGCCTACTGACAGGTTACTGACAGGTTACTGACAGGCCTACTGACAGGCCTACTTACTGATGCACTATTAATTAAGGTGAAATGGGGGTCCTGACATAAGAGGCCTGGACAAATTGAAAGATAATGCTACCACGATAAAAACAGAGTTAACCTCTCCTCCCCTCTCTCTCTTTCTCCTTAATAAGTAGTCATGATGGTGTCACATCCATCTGTGACTCTGGATTGATTCAGTTGATCCTCGGAGGACAGGCTCAATCTGTGCCCTCCACTTCCCAAGATGCACCTGTGTTGTTGTTTCGG
>NW_025537789.1:0-15000 GCF_020615455.1 Coregonus clupeaformis | reverse complement strand
TTGCCTACGGAGCTGTGAGGGGAACGGCACCTCCTTACCTTCAGGCTCTGATCAGACCCTACACCCAAACGAGGGCACTACGTTCATCCACCTCTGGCCTGCTAGCTCCCCTACCTCTACGGAAGCACAGTTCCCACTCAGCCCAGTCAAAGCTATTTGCTGCTCTGGCACCCCAATGGTGGAACAAGCTCCCCCACGACGCCAGGACAGCGGAGTCACTGACCACCTTCCGGAGACACTTGAAACCCTACCTCTTTAAGGAATACCTGGAATAGTATAAAGTAATCCTTCTCCCCCCCCTCTGCCTGTTTGGTCCATGGAAAGATAATCAGGTTCATTATTATCAACGACTTACACCATATGTTGATGTTTAGCCAAAGACTCCTCGTCACTACCAAAGCACGTCATTAAAATGCTCAAAGTCCAGTTGTTCATTCTGTCTAGTTTGTCCTAAACATTACTCATTAAGAATCGTGGGTCATTTTTAAATAGCTAGGATCAGATAGGGAGTGAACAGCGTTTTGTTACTGCAGACTTTGTCCTGGTGAGACCTAGCCAACTAACTAATGACACAGAGTTCATTTACATCAGAAAACATGAACATGAATATATGTGGATGCGGGAAAACGTAGGGAAGGTAAAATTAGCCCGTAACAAATGAACAATATGGGACTAGGTCTTCCTGGCATTAATTGTAATCTAAAGAGTACGGTTCATTAAATTACTATTAAAGGGTTTGACAAAATATATTCTCTGCTCATTGGGGTATGCACGCTTTGTCCTCTTCCTCCTTTGATGTAAAATGTATAAATAATGTCAATGACGATAGCGGTGTGTCTATGAGCTATTAATGTCAGATGGATTCAGGAAGCCTATTTGGCCGAGACGTTATCAAGGGCTTTGCACTATTAAACTACCTATTTTTCCTTCTCCTTGAATACATATAAGTAATGCAAATGATATAAATTGATATCAAATGAATGGCGCGGCAGAAAAGGGGACAGTATAATTTGATTGAAATGGAAAGATAATAATGGTATTAATTATTCAAGATGTATGTGTTGAATATTATTGAATACATCTCTATGCAAAGTTATTTGTGGTTGGAGGTTTGCCCCACATTTTATACTGTATTTAGATATCAGGGACAGCTATGCAAGCAAGCCTCCAGCAAACATCTGCTCACACACACACACACACACGCACACACATGTACTTACACAAACACACATACTGTACGTATGCTCACATACACACGCACACACGCACACGCATGTGCACACACACACACACACACACACACACACTGTGGAGACAAAGAAAGACTTCCGTTTGCATGTGTGTGTTTAAGAGAAAGAGTGAGAGAAAAGGAGAGAGAGAACGAGATGGAGAGAGAAAGAAAGAGAGAAAGAGCGAGAGAACAAGATAGAGAGAGTAAGGATGAACAAGAAATTGAGAAACAGAGACAGGACTCGGGTGGACAGACATGATTCCCCCAGGTGCATGTTGGGTAAGTCTTGGATAACTAGGAGTGACAGGGAACAGAAGGAGGTGATCTCCTCTCTTCTCACTTCCTGCCCACTGTCAACAGGACTTTAAACTGGTGTTTGCTGAATTGGGACGTCAGGGGCAACCAATGAAAGGAGTTGTTACACCCAATGACGCTGGTGGAGAGACTCTAAACTGGCGTGTGTTCTGTTGCGTGTTACATGGTGTGGTGTGTGTGTGCGCACGCATATGCGTGTGCGTCTTACAGCATGCTGTGGATACACTAACATGTTCTCGTCCAGGGTTGCAGGGGACTGAGCTGGTGAGTGAGAGACTGCCTTTAAATTCCTTAGCTCTAGACATCAAGCAGCCATACTGAAGGAATAGAATACTCAACCACCTAAAACATCAAGCAGCCATACTGAAGGAATATGATACACAACCAGCTAAAACATCAAGCAGCCAGACTGAAGGAATATGATACACAACCAGCTAAAACATCAAGCAGCCATACTGAAGGAATATGATACACAACCACCTAAAACATTAAGCAGCCATACTGAAGGAATATGATACACAACCACCTAAAACATCAAGCAGCCATACTGAAGGAATAGAATACACAACCACCTAAAACATCAAGCAGCCATACTGAAGGAATATGATACACAACCACCTAAAACATCAAGCAGCCATACTGAAGGAATATGATACACAACCACCTAAAACATCAAGCAGCCATACTGAAGGAATATGATACACAACCACCTAAAACATCAAGCAGCCATACTGAAGGAATATGATACACAACCACCTAAAACATTAAGCAGCCATACTGAAGGAATAGGATACACAACCAGCTAAAACATCAAGCAGCCAGACTGAAGGAATATGATACACAACCACCTAAAACATCAAGCAGCCAGACTGAAGGAATAGAATACACAACCACCTAAAACATCAAGCAGCCATACTGAAGGAATATGATACACAACCACATAAAACATCAAGCAGCCATACTGAAGGAATAGAATACACAACCACCTAAAACATCAAGCAGCCATACTGAAGGAATATGATACACAACCACCTAAAACATCAAGCAGCCATACTGAAGGAATAGAATACACAACCACCTAAAACATCAAGCAGCCATACTGAAGGAATAGGTTTAAGATTTTATTTATTCGCACCAAAGAAAAGAAGTGAAAGACAAAACAGTGCAGATATAAAACGGGTAAAAACGGTGTGCAGGTGAGGTTGGAAGCCCAAAAGGGCTGATAAAAAACGTGATCCATCTGTCGTTTATTCAGTTGGCCGGCATCGTTTGCTTCACTGGATAGAGTCAAGGATATGTTTTGTATTATTCTAAAGGCCTACTGCAAGATGTAGCATGTTTTAGTTTTCCTTGCAATACATTTGATTAGTAATAGTTATAGTAAATAAAACAGTCCCAGCTTATTTTTACAAAGTAAAACGTAAAAGAGAATGGTATCAACCCGCAAGGCGAGCGCTCAAATTATTTGCTGCTGATAAATAGGCATAACAAAAACTCATCAGTACACTATTGTCTTTCTAAATGAAATCAACCTCTTCACCCTCATTATCATTCAGTTAGGCCTAATTTAAATTCAATTGTGAAGTAAGGTGCACAATTATCAACCATTTATCTATCTGTTATTTATTCAGGGAAGAAGCAAGACCTAGCTTTATTTTATTTTTTTACAAAATCAAATATCAGTGGCCGTTGGCCTATGGTGGTTCTAGTGTTAAAACATCCAGCAGCATTACTGAAGGAATAGGATACACACAAACACTTAAAACAGTTACTATTTCAAACCACTGTCCTCCTAACCACACTGGAGTCTCCTAAACAATGTTGAGTATAGATCTAACCCCACTGGAGTCTCCTGAACCATAATGAATATAGATCTAACCACACTGGAGTCTCCTGAACCATATTGAATATAGATCTAACCACACTGGAGTCTCCTGAAACATTTTGAATATAGATCCCCTGGAGCATCCAGTGTACACCCCTGTCTGTGGAGCTGGTCCACCCTGTCTATCTCTCCAGGAAACTACCGATGAGTACTGCCCCTGGACATCCCTGTTAATCACTCAACCCTAAACAAGCACTTCTAAATGACCTCAGTGAGGAGACTAGAGACAGACAGAACACACAGCCAAACAAGGCCCTCAGGCCCCACACCAATCTACTGTAAGTCCCAATTACCCTTCCATTTTGTCCTTTTCTGTTTTTATTGTGTGTGTGTGTGTGTGTGTGTGTGTGTGTGTGTTTGTGTGTGTCAGACAACCAGTTCTATATACTAACAACAAATGTCATGCCCTGTGTGAGTCTGTGTATGTTGTCCCCATTAGTGTGTGTGATATTGTTTTGACCGCTATTGTTACAGTCATCAGAGCAGATGACCTATAACTGTACAAAAGAATACAGGGCCAAATAACCATCATTGTCAATGTCTCTCTACACAACAAGGGGATACCATTTAAAAAGAAGCATTGAAGCCACACTCCAGAGGTTGGGAGAGTGGCAGCCTGAAAGGATCAGTGTGACTCAACCCTGCAAGTTCCCATCAGAAGCCCCCTACATACCAGATATTGGAAATCGAAGACTCTCCATGGATTTATATAACGCATAGTTACAGTGGCTTGCAAAAGTATTCATCCCCCTTGGCATTTTTCCTATTTTGTTGCCTTACAACCTGGAATTAAAATAGATTTTGGGGGGGGTTTGTATCATGTGATTTACACAACATGCCTACCACTTTGAAGATGCAAAATATTTTTTCTTGTGAAACAAAGAAGAAATAAGACAAAAAAACAGAAAACTTGAGCGTGCATAACTATTTACCCCCCAAAAGTCAATACTTTGTAGAGCCACCTTTTGCAGCAATTACAGCTGCAAGTCTCTTGGGGGTATGTCTCTATAAGCTTGGCACATACAGTGAGGGAAAAAAGTATTTGATCCCCTGCTGATTTTGTACGTTTGCCCACTGACAAAGACATGATCAGTCTATAATTTTAATGGTAGGTTTATTTTAACAGTGAGAGACAGAATAACGACAAAGAAATCCAGAAAAAGGCATGTCAAAAATTGTATAAATTGATTTGCATTTTAGTTAGGGAAATAAGTATTTGACCCCTCTGCAAAACATGACTTAGTACTTGGTGGCAAAACCCTTGTTGGCAATCACAGAGGTCAGACGTTTCTTGTAGTTGGCCACCAGGTTTGCACACATCTCAGGAGGGATTTTGTTCCACTCCTCTTTGCAGATCTTTTCCAAATCATTAAGGTTTCGAGGCTGACGTTTGGCATCTCGAACCTTCAGCTCCCTCCACAGATTTTCTATGGGATTAAGGTCTGGAGACTGGCTAGGCCACTCCAGGACCTTAATGTGCTTCTTCTTGAGCCACTCCTTTGTTGCCTTGGCCGTGTGTTTTTGGTCATTGTCGTCCTGGAATACCCATCCACGACCCATTTTCAATGCCCTGGCTGAGGGAAGGTGGTTCTCACCCAAGATTTGATGGTACATGGCCCCGTCCATCGTCCCTTTGATGCGGTGAAGTTGTCCTATCCCCTTAGCAGAAAAACACCCCCAAAGCATAATGTTTCCACCTCCATGTTTGACGGTGGGGATGGTGTTCTTGGGGTCATAGGCAGCATTCCTCCACCTCCAAACACGGCGAGTTGAGTTGATGCCAAAGAGCTCGATTTTGGTCTCATCTGACCACAACACTTTCACCCAGTTCTCCACTGAATCATTCAGATGTTCATTGGCAAACTTCAGACGGGCCTGTATATGTGCTTTCTTGAGCAGGGGGACCTTGCGGGCACTGCAGGATTTCAGTCCTTCACGGCGTAGTGTGTTACCAATTGTTTTCTTGGTGACTATGGTCCCAGCTGCCTTGAGATCATTGACAAGATCCTCCCGTGTAGTTCTGGGCTGATTCCTCACCGTTCTCATGATCATTGCAACTCCATGAGGTTAGATCTTGCATGGAGCCCCAGGCCGAGGGAAATTGACATTTATTTTGTGTTTCTTCCATTTGCGAATAATCGCACCAACTGTTGTCACCTTCTCACCAAGCTGCTTGGCGATGGTCTTGTAGCCCATTTCAGCCTTGTGTAGGTCTACAATCTTGTCCCTGACATCCTTGGAGAGCTCTTTGGTCTTGGCCATGGTGGAGAGTTTGGAATCTGATTGATTGATTGCTTCTGTGGACAGCTGTCTTTTATACAGGTAACAAGCTGAGATTAGGAGCACTCCCTTTAAGAGTGTTCTCCTAATCTCAGCTCGTTACATGTATAAAAGACACCTGGGAGCCAGAAATCTTTCTGATTGAGAGGGGGTCAAATACTTATTTCCCTCATTAAAATGCTAATCAAATTTATAACATTTTTGACATGCGTTTTTCTGGATTTTTTTGTTGTTATTCTGTCTCTCACTGTTCAAATAAACCTACCATTAAAATTAGAGACTGATAATTTCTTTGTCAGTGGGCAAACGTACAAAATCAGCAGGGGATCAAATACTTTTTTCCCTCACTGTATAGCCACTGGGATTTTTGCCCATTCTTCAAGGCAAAACTGCTCCAGCTCCTTCAAGTTGGATGGGTTCCGCTGGTGTACAGCAATCTTTAAGTCATACCACAGATTCTCAATTGGATTGAGGTCTGGGCTTTGACTAGGCCATTCCAAGACATTTAAATGTTTCCCCTTAAACCACTCAAGTGTTGTTTTAGCAGCATGCTTAGGGTCATTGTCCTGCTGGAAGGTGAACCTCCGTCTCAGTCTCAAATCTCTGGAAGACTGAAACAGGTTTTCCTCAAGAATTTCCCTGTATTTAGCGCCATCCAACATTCCTTCAATTCTGACCAGTTTCCCAGTCCCTGCCGATGAAAAACATTCCCACAGCATGATGCTGCCACCACCATGCTTCACTCCTGAGTGGCGCAGTGGTCTAAGGCACTGCATCGCAGTGCTAACTGTGCCACTAGAGATCCTGGTTCGAATCCAGGCTCTGTCCCGCCGGGAGACTCACGGGCGGCGCACAATTGGCCCAGGGTAGGGGAGGGAATGGCCGGCAGGGATGTAGCTCAGTTGATAGAGCATGGCGTTTGCAACGCCAGGGTTGTGGGTTCGATTCCCACGGGGGGCCAGTATAAAAAAAATATGTATTCACTAACTGTAAGTCGCTCTGGATAAGAGTGTCTGCTAAATGACTAAAATAAAAATGTGGGGATGGTGTTCTCGGGGTGATGAGAGGTGTTGGGTTTGCGCCAGACATAGCATTTTCCTTGATGGCCAAAAAGCTCAATTTTAGTCTCATCTGACCAGAGTACCTTCTTCCATATGTTTGGGTAGTCTCCCACATGCCTTTTGACGAACACCAAACGTGTTTGCTTATTTTTTTCTTTAAGCAATGGCTTTTTTCTGGCCACTCTTCTGTAAAGCCCAGCTCTGTGGAGTGTACGGCTTAAAGTGGTCCTATGGACAGATACTCCAATCTCCGCTGTGGAGCTTTGCAGCTCCTTCAGGGTCATCTTTGGTCTCTTTGTTGCCTCTCTGATTAATGCCCTCCTTGCCTGTTCCGTGAGTTTTGGTGGGCAGGTTTGTTGCGGTGCCATATTTTTCAATTTTTTAATAATTGATTTAATGGTGCTCCGTGGGATGTTCAAAGTTTCTGATATTTTTTTATAACCCAACCCTGATCTGTACTTATCCACAACTTTGTCCCTGACCTGATGGAGAGCTCCTTGGTCTTCATGGTGCCGCTTGATTGGTGGTGCCCCTTGCTTAGTGGTGTTGCAGACTCTGGGGCCTTTCAGAACAGGTGTATTGCAAGGCACTGTATATATGACATTTGGCAGTTACCGATCTGTACATTATGTCATGTTCTTTCTACATTTTAGTCATTTAGCAGACACTCTATCCAGAGCGACTTGCAGTAGTGAGTGCATACATTGTCACACTGGTCCTGCATAAGAATCGAACCCACAACCCTGGCATTGCAAGTGCCATGCTCTACCAACTGAGCCAATCTGTACAATCTGTCCACAGCTTTATGTAGCAATGCCTATATATACACCCCACAAAAAAACACACACCAAACACACACCCCACTATGAGGGCAGATGGATCCTCCTCCCCCCTCACCTCTCGCTCCAGGGTTCCCATGGCGACAGGTCAAAACAAGCCCCACCTGAACTGACCCTTCCTGGTTCACAGGTGAGCCCCCTCTCTCTGTTTCTATCTCTCTCCCTCTTTCTAGTCATCCCCCATCCCTCTACCTCTCTGATGGTAGATGAGTGCAGGTCAGGATGGGTTCTTCTGTTGGCCAGGTGGGTTCAAAGGGAAGGGCATTTGGTAGATGACCCACCTGATGCAACCATATTGCAGCTAATCCCTAACGCACACACACACACACACACACACACACACACACACACACACGTGCACCCACTTCAAATGTTTTCACAGTATGCAACAACGCATATCCAGCAATATCTAGAATAAAAACAATGCCCTGCTCCAAACCAGGATGAAATCCAGTGCTGTTATTGTGAAGGGCTGATATACTACTGAATAGAGGTGTTCAGTAATCACTACTGCTCTGTTTACATTTGGAGCAATGCATGAGCAGTATGAAAACAACAACAACAACAACAACAACAACAACAAAATGTATGCACTCACTAACTGTAAGTCGCTCTGAATAAGAGCGTCTGCTAAATGACTAAAATGTGAATGTAAATGAGCAAGATCAAATCCCACAAAGACTAATTTTCCAAGAGTCCTCTAGGGGGCAGTGTTGCCATGTCAACTACCAACACTGAGAGGCAGAGCTTCCAAGCCACATAAATCCCTATGACATAGAATCTCTCTTCTAGTTTTCAGTTTTTTTCCTCCACACTCAGACCACTCCCAGACAGTCCTATCAAACTTTTTGCTTGAGAAATTACTCTTTGCTAAGAAGCAAAAAATGTTCTTCACAATTTTAATTGAAAACAACCATAGTAAGGTACTTAATTGTTACCCAGAAATGATTTGATATTGAAATAAAAATGTCTGCATTGGACCGTCAAACTCAGAGGCCCAACCCTGTATTTGTGGGCTAAGAGAGAGAAAGAGAGGGAGGGGGCAGTGTGAGAAGAGAGAGAGCAAGAGAGCGAGACTGAGCGCGAGAGAGAGAAAGCAAGAGAGAGAGAAAGCGAGAAAGCGAGACAGAGAGACAGAGAGCAGAGAGAGAGAGAGAGAGAGAGAGAGAGAGAGACAGAGAGACAGACAGAGAAACAGACAGACAGACAGACAGACAGGAGGGGTGGAATAACGATTGCGTGCAAAGCAGTGGTCTGATGGGGAAAGCGAGAGGGAGAAACGAGACATGTGACAACATGGACAACAGAGAGACACACAATTAGACTCATTATTGTTGCCGGGAGATCAGAGAGCTGCATTGTGTGCGCCCCCTGTTGTGTCCTGGCACCCCAACTGGCAGGGAGTCACGTACCCACGTAGCTTCATCTAGAGGTCACCTGGGAAACACACTCCTCATACACCATGCCATCACACACACTCACTACTCATCTATAAAACACCATCAAATTACACACACACTCGCTCTCCTGCCATCCGCCCTCCAGTTGGTGCTCTGGTGCTCTCTATCAGCCAGACTCTCTCCAACACAAGGCCCTGGAACTCTCTGTCTGCCAGACTCTCTCCAACACAAGGCCCTGGTGCTCTCTATCAGCCAGACTCTCTCCAACACAAGGCCCTGGTGCTCTCTGTCAGCTAGACTCTCTCCAACACAAGGCCCTGGTGCTCTCTGTCTGCCAGACTCTCTCCAACACAAGGCCCTGGAACTCTCTGTCAGCCAGACTCTCTCCAACACAAGGCCCTGGTGCTCTCTGTCAGCCAGACTCTCTCCAACACAAGGCCCTGGTGCTCTCTGTCTGCCAGACTCTCTCCAACACAAGGCCCTGGAACTCTCTGTCAGCCAGACTCTCTCCAACACAAGGCCCTGGAACTCTCTGTCTGCCAGACTCTCTCCAACACAAGGCCCAGGAGAGGATCCCCATGCTGGTTAGAGCTTCCACCCTTGAGTTAGCATGGTATGCTACATGTAGCATCCTGGAACCTGGAGTGATCCTGGGTGAAGAGAAGGGAATCCTGCACAGTCTGGTCTGTCCCATTGTAGTGACCTGGTCTGTCCCATTGAAGTGACCTGGTCTGTCCCATTGTAGTGTCCTGGTCTGTCCCATTGTAGTGACCTGGTCTGTCCCATTGTAGTGACCTGGTCTGTCCCATTGTAGTGACCTGGTCTGTCCCATTGTAGTGGTCTGGTCTGTCCCATTGTAGTGACCTGGTCTGTCCCATTGTAGTGTCCTGGTCTGTCCCATTGTAGTGACCTGGTCTGTCCCATTGTAGTGACCTGGTCTGTCCCATTGTAGTGACCTGGTCATCTCTCCAATACAACTGATCACAGGCCGATATGTCCCAAATCTGTCAAAGAGAAAATACTAATAGTTTGGGTATTTATATATAAATAAGTAACAAACTCCCCCACCTACCCTCCCCAGCCTCCTACTGTCTCCTTCTCCCCCCTGCCTCCACCTTTCTCCCTCTACCCCCTGCCTCCCCGTCTCCCTCTACCCCATGCCTCCCCCTGTCTCCGTCTCCCCCTGCCCCCCGTCTCCCTCTCCTCCCAGCCTCCTCCTGTCTCCCTCTCCCCCCAGCCTCCCACTCTCTCTCTCCCTCTCCTCCCAGCCTCCTCCTGTCTCCCTCTCCCCCAGCCTCCCCTGTCTCCCTCTCCCCCAGCCTCCTCCTGTATCCCTCTCCCCCTGCTTCCACCTGTCTCCCTCTCCCCCAGCCTCCCCCTGTCTCCCTCTCCCCCAGCCTCCTCCTGTCTCCCTCTCCCCCCAGCCTCCCACTCTCTCTCCCTCTCCTCCCAGCCTCCTCCTGTCTCCCTCTCCCCCCAGCCTCCCCCTGTCTCCCTCTCCCCCAACCTCCTCCTGTATCCCTCTCCCCCTGCTTCCACCTGTCTCCCTCTCCCCCCAGCCTCCCCCTGTCTCCCTCTCCCCCAGCCTCCTCCTGTCTCCCTCTCCCCCTGCTTCCACCTGTCTCCCTCTCCCCCCAGCCTCCCCCTGTCTCCCTCTCCCCCAGCCTCCTCCTGTCTCCCTCTCCCCCCTGCTTCCACCTGTCTCCCTCTCCCCCCAGCCTCCCCCTGTCTCCCTCTCCCCCCAGCCTCCCCATCTCCCTCTCCCCAGCCTCCTCCTGTCTCCCTCTCCCCCTGCTTCCACCTGTATCCCTCTCCTCTCAGCCTCCTCCTGTCTCCCTCTCCTCCCAGCATCCTCCTGTCTCCCTCTCCCCCCAGCCTCCCCCCTGTCTCCCTCTCCCCCAGCCTCCTCCTGTATCCCTCTCCCCCTGCTTCCACCTGTCTCCCTCTCCCCCCAGCCTCCCCCTGTCTCCCTCTCGTCCCAGCCTCCTCCTGTCTCCCTCTCCTCCCAGCCTCCTCCTGTCTCCCTCTCCCCCAGTCTCCCCCGTCTCCCTCTCCTCCCAGCCTCCTCCTGTCTCCCTCTCCCCCCAGCCTCCTCTTGTCTCCCTCTCCTCCCAGCCTCCTCCTGTCTCCCTCTCCTCCCAGCCTTCTCCTGTCTCCCTCTCCCCCAGCCTCCTCCTGTCTCCTTCTCCCCCAGCCTCCTCCTGTCTCCCTCTCCCCCAGCCTCCTCCTGTCTCCCTCTCCTCCCAGCATCCTCCTGTCTCCCTCTCCCCCCAGCCTCCTCCTGTCTCCCTCTCCCCCCAGCCTCCTCCTGTCTCCCTCTCCTCCCAGCCTCCTCCTGTCTCCCTCTCCCCCAGCCTTCTCCTGTCTCCCTCCCCCAGCCTCCTCCTGTCTCCCTCTCCCCCCAGCCTCCTCCTGTCTCCCTCTCCTCCCAGCCTCCTCCTGTCTCCCTCTCCCCCAGCCTTCTCCTGTCTCCCTCTCCCCCCAGCCTCCCCCGTCTCCCTCTCCTCCCAGCCTCCTCCGTCTCCTTCTCCCCCAGCCTCCCCCTGTCTCCCTCTCGTCCCAGCCTCCTCCTGTCCCCCTCTCCTCCCAACCTCCTCCTGTCTCCCTCTCCCCCCAGCCTCCCACGTCTCCCTCTCCTCCCAGCATCCTCCTGTCTCCCTCTCCCCCAGCCTCTTCCTGTCTCCCTCTCCCCCCAGCCTTCTCCTGTCTCCCTCTCCCCCAGCCTCCTCCTGTCTCCCTCTCCCCCAGCCTCCCCCTGTCTCCCTCTCCTCCCAGCCTCCTCCTGTCTCCCTCTCCCCAGCCTCCCCGTCTCCCTCTCCTCCCAGCCTCCTCCGTCTCCTTCTCCCCCCAGCCTCCCCCTGTCTCCCTCTCGCCCCAGCCTCCTCCTGTCCCCCTCTCCTCCCAACCTCCTCCTGTCTCCCTCTCCCCCCAGCCTCCCCGTCTCCCTCTCCTCCCAGCCACCTCCGTCTCCCTCTCCCCCAGCATTCTCCTGTCTCCCTCTCCTCCCAGCATCCTCCTGTCTCCCTCTCCCCCCAGCCTCCTCCTGTCTCCCTCTCCCCCAGCCTCCTCCTGTCTCCCTCTCCCCCAGCCTCCTCCTGTCTCCCTCTCCCCCCAGCCTCCTCATGTCTCCCTCTCCTCCCAGCCTCCTCCTGTCTCCCTCTCCCCCAGCCTTCTCCTGTCTCCCTCTCCCCCCAGCCTCCTCCTGTCTCCCTCTCCCCCCAGCCTCCTCCTGTCTCCCTCTCCTCCCAGCATCCTCCTGTCTCCCTCTCCCCCAGCCCCCCCGTCTCCCTCTCCCCTCAGCCTCCCCCTGCCTCCCTCTCCCCCAGCCTCCTCCTGTCTCCCTCTCCCCCTGCTTCACCTGTCTCCCTCTCCCCCCAGCCTCCCCCTGTCTCCCTCTCCCCCAGCCTCCTCCTGTCTCCCTCCCCCTGCTTCCACCTGTCTCCCTCTCCCCCAGCCTCCCCTGTCTCCCTCTCCCCCAGCCTCCCAGTCTCCCTCTCCCCCCAGCCTCCCCCGTCTCCCTCTCCTCCCAGCCTCCTCCGTCTCCTTCTCTCCCCAGCCTCCCCCTGTCTCCCTCTCCCCCAGCCTCCTCCTGTCTCCCTCCCCCCTGCTTCCACCTGTCTCCCTCTCCCCCAGCCTCCCCTGTCTCCCTCTCCCCCAGCCTCCCAGTCTCCCTCTCCCCCAGCCTCCCCGTCTCCCTCTCCTCCCAGCCTCCTCCGTCTCCTTCTCCCCCAGCCTCCCCTGTCTCCCTCCTCGCCTCAGCCTCCTCCTGTCCCCCTCTCCCCCAGCCTCCTCCTGTCTCCCTCTCCCCCAGCCTCCTCATGTCTCCCTCTCCTCCCAGCCTCCTCCTGTCTCCCTCTCCCCCAGCCTTCTCCTGTCTCCCTCTCCCCAGCCTCCTCCTGTCTCCTTCTCCCCCAGCCTCCTCCTGTCTCCCTCCCCCAGCCTCCTCCTGTCTCCCTCTCCTCCCAGCATCCTCCTGTCTCCCTCTCCCCAGCCTACTCCTGTCTCCCTCTCCCCAGCCTCCTCCTGTCTCCCTCTCCTCCCAGCCTCCTCCTGTCTCCCTCTCCCCAGCCTTCTCCTGTCTCCCTCTCCCCCCAGCCTCCTCCTGTCTCCCTCTCCCCCAGCCTCCTCCTGTCTCCCTCTCCCCCCAGCCTCCTCCTGTCTCCCTCTCCTCCCAGCATCCTCCTGTCTCCCTCTCCCCCCAGCCCCCCAGTCTCCCTCTCCCCTCAGCCTCCCCCTGACTCCCTCTCCCCCCAGCCTCCTCCTGTCTCCCTCTCCCCCTGCTTCCCCTGTCTCCCTCTCCCCCCCGCCTCCCCCTGTCTCCCTCTCCCCCAGCCTCCTCCTGTCTCCCTCCCCCCCTGCTTCCACCTGTCTCCCTCTCCCCCCAGCCTCCCCCTGTCTCCCTCTCCCCCCAGCCTCCCAGTCTCCCTCTCCCCAGCCTCCTCCTGTCTCCCTCTCCCCCTGCTTCCACCTGTATCCCTCTCCTCTAAGCCTCCTCCTGTCTCCCTCTCCCCCCAGCCTCCTCCTGTCTCCCTCTCCCCCAGCCTCCTCCTGTCTCCCTCTCCTCCCAGCATCCTCCTGTCTCCCTCTCCCCCCAGCCTCCTCCTGTCTCCATCTCCCCCAGCCTCCTCCTGTCTCCCTCTCCTCCCAGCCTCCTCCTGTCTCCCTCTCCCCCCAGCCTCCTCTTGTCTCCCTCTCCCCCCAGCCTCCTCCTGTCTGCCTCTCCCCCCAGCCTCCTCCTGTTTCCCTCTCCTCCCAGCCTCCTCCTGTCTCCCTCTCCTCCCAGCATCCTCCTGTCTCCCTCTCCCCCAGCCTCCTCCTGTCTCCTCTCTCCCCAGCCTCCTCCTGTCTCCCTCTCCCCCAGCATCCTCCTGTCTCCCTCTCCCCCCAGCCTCCTCCTGTCTCCCTCTCCCCCAGCCTCCTCCTGTCTCCCTCTCCCCCAGCCTCCCCCGTCTCCCTCTCCCCCCAGCCTCCTCCCGTCTCCCTCTCCCCCAGCCTCCTCCCGTCTCCCTCTCCCCCAGCCTCCTCCCGTCTCCCTCTCCCCCCAGCCTCCTCCTGTCTCCCTCTCCTCCCAGCCACCCTGTCTGAAGCACTAGTTGGTGTTCCTGTAGTACACTCCAAATAGAGCGCTACACTGGTAGCTAACAGTGCACTGTGTCATCATGGTGTGCACTGATTGTCTTATCCTCTCATTTATCCCAGTTGAATTGGAACCAGCCTTGCTTGAAACCTGCTTTTAGTCTGTATTCAGCCAAGCGGGTGGACAGACACATAACTCTGCTGTTATTGAGCCTTCAGGAACTAGTGTGTGAAAATAGAAAGTACAAACATTGTTGAAATCAAAGCTCAGTGCCAAATTGCCCATATCAGTTCACTAAAGCCCCAGTGTAAGTTCAGTAACAGGATTGCATTGTACTGATGGCCGTCGGGTTAACGGTGCAAGAGTCAAGAAGCAATTACAGGATTCAGGTATATTTTGTCTGCAAGTGTCACGCCCTGGCTCTGGGGACTCTGAAATGTTGAGCCAGGGTGTGGATTTTCTATGTTTAGTTTCTCGGGGTAGCTTCTATGTTGTGTTTTCTATGTTTTGGGTTTTGTTCTCGATCATATAGATCTATGTTGGTCAGGGTGGTTCCCAATCAGAGGCAGCTGTTGCTCGTTGTCTCTGATTGGGAGCCATACTTAGGTAGGCTGTTTTCAGCTATTCTTTGTGGGATCTTGTTCTGATTTGGTTTGGGTTATACCGTAGACGTCACGTTATCGTTGTTGTTTTGATCGTGTGATCATTCTAAATAAATAATATGTTCACCTTCAACGCTGCGCCTTGGTCCGCTTCATCATGTGTCAACGATCGTGACAGCAAGTAAAATGACACTATTTCGCTGACCTCAGAACATGCCAACACATAAAATGACAGTATTTACACTGTAACTACCTTCAGACAATACCAGCACAGGTGGTGGTTTGGTGACCATCATATTTCTACAATACA